>NC_135499.1:26902736-27017736 GCF_052857255.1 Amblyomma americanum | reverse complement strand
ATCATAGCAAAAGCAGTGTCAAGCATTGGACGCAAAAGAAGTCGAAACCTTAAACGCAAAAGCAACACGAAAACAAAATAAAATAACAAAAGAAACATAATAATAAAAGCCAAAACAACCGCCCAACCCAGGTTTGGGAGTCGGACGCCGGAAAGGGAGAGAGAATTCTTGGCGGCACGGCTCTTCATAAAAACGTTTCAATATAGCAAATTTCATTACCTCGCAGAGATACAGAGCTATCCGCAATGCATGTGATCCCCTTCTTTTTAATCATAAAGGCCACCTCATAATCATATACGTGGTGTCACATGGTGAGTAGGGGTTGTAAATGTGCCCTTTTTGTCCCAATGAACAGTCGGTAGTGTGAGAATGTGTTGTCTTTTTCTTGCTTGTGTTCTCTTCGTTGTGCAGCAGTTTTTTCAGTCATGCACTAACTCGCCCACAGGACGTCATTCTAAGGTGGCAGCGTACGTCTGCGTGACGCACTCTGTGCAACTGGCAGACGTCAAGTTGAGCGAAACAATTCGCAGCACTGTTTTTAAGGCGTGTTTGTATTACTCACCGGAGCTTGGAGAGTAACGTCGGGTGTGCTCTAAACGCGCATTCAAAATTGGCGCTGCGTGCCACGGGGATTCAGGTGTTATATTTGGACAAAGTGAAGTCCACAGCAGCAGCAAGGCGGCGCTGCGCAAACTTCTGTTTCGGTTTCAGTTGGCTTTTTTAAGCGAGCACGACTTGTTTGCACTAAAATAAACTGTGATTTAAAATAAAATGCAAAAAATAAAAGAAATTGTTCATTCAGCGGGAATGGAACACTAGTCCACCACGCGTGAAACAAGTTCACTAACCACTACGCCTCGGCCAACTGTCGAACAGTTTGGCTGAAATGCGTGAATAGCCCCTTGGTGCTCTTTCATCTAGATTTTTAGACACCTTTGCACTTCGCCAGCATAAATCTGGCTTCAAGAGGGAGGCAGCCAGCACATAGCATTCTTTTTCCAATGGACAAAAGGACAGGAGTGACCAACAGCACGCCTATTAGCCATCGTCAGCCATGATGCCATCTACCTTCCTACTCAACTTATTAAATTATGGAAATATGATTCTTATTCAATACTTGCTGCTAACCTCTCTTAGCCTATGCAGTAGGCCACGAATGTAATTAATTGCATTGATTCTGATGTTGCTCGGCTTCCTGCTTCATGAATTTGTGGCCACCCTCTACATTTAAGGCTGTCATGACTCTCTCAAAGGTTGCAGCCTTCTTTGTGCACTCTCAAGGAAACCCGCCAGTTGACAATGGAATGCCACCCGGCTTTGTTCGTGAAGTGCTCTGGTTGCATTTGGAGATCGCAGTGGTATTGCATGTTAGAAACCAGCTAGCTCTAAGTCGGTGCTTGTGCTGTCCTTCTTTATTGATCTTTGTTTTTGTTGTGCTGTTCCTTCTCGTGCAACAAGGTGATCACTGGGCAGCCCTGACGTTAGACCTGCTGAGGTACGTAGTGCCCACAAGTAGTGCCCACAATAAGAGCGTCGCTCTCACTACACTTCCTGTTGACAACTTGTTCAACTCTCGCTTTTGTAGCACACATACGCCTTTCATTCTCAAAACGCTGGTTCAGTGCAATTTAGTTTGCTTGCTTCAGCAATGCTGCTGAGGAGCTTGCAGCTAGATCAGTCCTTCATTGATGCTTAGCAAATAAACGGGAATTTCGCTTTTGCTTGTGTTTACTATTACTTGCAAAGTCCAAGAATGCACTGTCGAGGCTCTCATTTGAGAAATCAGGATTTTCGCATGACATATTCTGTTGGTGACATTACACTGAGAAGGCCCCAGTAAGAAACAAAAATCGAACAGAGGTTAAAGCTCCTGACATGTATCGCTGATTCATAAATCTGTTCATATCTAGAATCCCTGCTGATCCTTTGTCACGAGGATCTGTTGTGTGAAGCACGAGGACTACTTTTGCACATGGAGCCACATCATTCACGTGCCACTTTGGTATGCGACAAATGAGTGACTGACATGTGACGTTACCACTGCAGATCACGTCATATTGCACCTCATTTTTTCAAGGAGCATATAGAAATTGGGTGCGTGTTTGTAAGTTTTTTTGCAGGTATATCTGTGCTCAGGACTCGGGTTAAATTGTGTTGCTGTCGGAGTATGATCGCTGAAAAACATTTGTGTCCACATGTTTGCTAATACGGATGGTATGGAGGTATACCTTGGCTTTGTGACTGTGTGGCTGGAGTGTTGGAGCGTTTGGAACATGCGGTTTGTGGTGATGTAATGCTGCTGTGCCCTTCAAGTAAATGCTCCTTGGAGGATGAGCATCAACTCTGCAGCTTCTTTGAGCCAAAAGATGGCAAAGCTGAGATAATTTTTAGTGTACTGTTGCGCATGGATATTGTAATATAGAACTGTGAGCAAGAACCTAGTACTAATTTCGCTTTAAAAAAAAAAGGAACCTAGTACTACTTGGACACCGTGTTATACCCAAAGCCATGAATACCGACGTCACAGGGTGAGTTGTAGTTAGCAATAGAGTTGAGGGCATTTGAGTTTCTCAATCGCTGTTGAACTTTGGGCTCTTTCGAAGAGTAAGGCTAGCACTCCATGGCAAACTCATTCACCATTGAGAGGTTCCAAAAATTTCTGAGTACTTTGTGCCACGCATAGACTACCGCACAGCGAATTCAATGCATGCTGCACTGTATTTTGTTGCCGTGCATAACCACCGACTGTTGTCAGTCAACACACCTTCTCTCGTTTCGACTGCTGGGAAAAATTGCCTCATGATCCATTTTTTGCCTCTTCTGTTCTGCTTCCTCTCAATGTCATATCTCGACAAAATCACGAGTGCTCACTCAGGCTCACTCGAAAAATTTAGTCAACCTACGTGCTCCCTAAAACTTCCTCTCAGAGAGGCCTGGACTCACTCGAACTCATAAACTCAAACTCACTTAGGATTACAACTCAACTCACTTGGGCTCACTCAGACTTACATATCATCAGACGCGAACAACCTATAACGACTCACGAGTCATTCATACTCGCGACTCATCTGGGCTCACAAACTCATTTCAACTCACGAGTCATTCGGTCTCACTCACTCATTTCGACTCACCACTCATCTGGGCTCGCTGATTTGGACTCACGACTGATCTAGGCTCACTCATTCCGACTCAAGACTCATCGGGCTCGTTCATTTCGTCTCACGACTCATCGCGACTCACTCATTTCGACTCACGACTCATCTGCGCTCATTCATTCGGGCGCACTCGCTTATTTCAATTGATGTCTAAGCCAGTCTAACCTTGACTCACAACTCCTATAAGCTCACACATCGAACAGCTGAATGTGTTTTACGCCAGCCTAAATGTTACGCGCCTGAAGGAACATTTAAATGTGACGACTATGGCATCTGTACTTGCACTCTTTGTTTTGTGCTATACAATTCACTAACCATTTTGGAACAACATTTTAGATTATAGCTAAGAACTGCGGTTGGTGTTTCAATATTTTTGCATTTATTGTCTTTTTTGTTTTTATGCTGTGCTGCCCTTTGTCCAGAAAAAAACCCACTATCAAGCTTTTAAATCCGGCCGTTTGTTTTAAACATACATACATTAAACCCTTCTGGAGAGCGGCGAGAGCCTCCCGTAAGGACTTTGTTCAGAACTGCTACGTTACTGTTACTTCCGTTACTGCTATGTACATTTCTAAGAGACTAAATTTTCTATTCTACAACAATTCTTCTCTGCGACCCATTCTCCGTTATTATCTTTTAACCAAACCCATCTAACGCATACTGTATAGGCTCATTGTTAGGGTTGCATCCTTTGTGGTTTTCGTTCTTATCCGCACTTCAAGAACACGAGTAAAACTGAGAGAGAGAGAGAGAGAGGGTTTATTGGTAGGAAAGGAAGAGAGGTTGGCCTGAAAAATAATATAAATATAAAATATAATATAATATAAATAATACAATATATATATATATATATATATATATATATATATATATATATATATATATATATATATATATATAAAATATAATATGAATTTATATAAATATAAATGTAAATAACTAAATAAATAAAATTGTGCTTCTAGTGTGTGATCGGCCCACCAAACACCTTGGGCCCAAGCTTCACCGATCCTCCCCGGACAAACAGACGCTTGTGCAGCGGTACGGCTCGAACACGACATCTGCAGGTAGGAGGGGTGCTCGCCTCTGAAAACTGGCCCCCATTATGCGGGCACCTGGGGATCTTTACCGTGCACTGACATCGCAGTGCACGTTAAAGATCTCCAGGTGGTCGAAATTATTCCGGAGCCCTCCACTACGGCACCTATTTCTCTCTTTCTTCTTTCACTCCCTCTTTTATCCCTTCCCTTATGGTGCGGTTCAGGTGTCCAACGATATGTGAGACAGATACTGCGCCATTTCCTTTCCACCAAAAACCAATTGTTATTATGCGGGCACTTAAACAATCTTATGATGCCTAAGTGCGAGAGCGCTGCCTGTTGCTGAATTGTGGTCGGGGACTTGGGAGGTGACCCGCCGCGGTGGATCAGTGGTTAGCGCTCTGGGCTACTGATCCGGAGTACACGGGTTAAACCCGACCGCGGCGGCCCGCTTTCGATGGAAACGAAACGCAAAGGTGCCCGCGTGCTGTGCGATGTCAGTGCACGGGAAAGATCCCCAGGTGGTCGAAATTAATCCGCAGCTCTTCTCTACGGCGCCTCTTTTTCCTTTGCTTCTCCCAACCCCTCCTTTATCCATTCCCTTACGGAGCGGTTCAGGTGTACGCCTAGATGTGACAGATACTGCGCCGTTTCCTTTCCCCAATAACCAAATTTCATTTAACTTGGCAGGTGAATGTTGTTTCGCTGCCGGAGCTCACTTCGCGCGTTTCGCTGTGTTCCAATGCTCGCATACTTAATCGGCAGTCAACTGCTGCCTCCGGCCAGCTTTGCTCTCCCGCCTCATGTTGTAGATGTGAGATTCAACTTAAGGCGAACTCACCGCGGCGGCGAGTACTTTTCCTTTTTTTTGCAATCTCTAGCCGCGTTTACTTGGATATAACAATTCAGCATCGTATTTTATAACATGTCTCGTGGAGGTGACACGCCACTGTTTACATGTATGTGCATCAAGTCAGGTGGGAGTAGGACAGTGGCCCAGTGCCACGGCTGGGTGCATGCGGCGAAGGGGTGGGGGGGGGGGGGTGGAGGGGCGAGCATTTTTCATCTTGAGCGTGGTCTGCATTGCTATCTGTGTGAGGGGCTTCCACAAACCTGCTTCCATCGTTGCGGAAGCCGCCATGCCCTTCTCGGAAGGGGACAGTCGCATTGATAATGATGACGCCACTCGCGTGCGGCGTCTGTGCCACGCATTCTGCCACGCGTGTCTGTCACGGCTTTCTGGCTACAGCGCGGTTTTCGCACAACAAGCCAAGTAAGAGGCCTAGACGCCTGTAGCTGGCGCTCGCGGGACGGTAAGATCTGAGGCCGCTGCATGTGTTCCGCTACCAATTAAGAAGCAGCAAACGAAGAACTACAGATGAAATGAACGGCTGCGCAAATCAGGACACAAAGAAGAAAGAGACACCACATGCGCCACCACATAGGCCAGACGGGTCGCTGCACTAACGACAGGGCAAGGGAGCATGAGAAAACGTTAGAAAGCGGAGGCGGTTCAAATTTGCCTCCCCATTGTATGGACTGCAAGTGTGAGCCGGTGCTTAACGGAATAAGAATTCTGGGCAGGAGTTGCGATCAGATGGCGCGTGAAATACTTGAGGCCTTTAGGATAAAAAAGAAAGGAGGCACATATGTAAGCGACGCCTCGGTATTCCTCCGTAGAATTGAAGTTTCCTTCCTAGACAGTTTTTTGTGACGTCATGTTCTGTGCTACTTTTCAGCCTAGCATTTCTAGCGGCCGTCGGCTGTTTGTTTAGGTGGGTTGTTAATTTTTTTATTGGTTTTATCTTTCTTTTTCTGACTGCTTTTGCTTCATATGTTTGCCTCTGCTTTTGCTACGATTGTTATTGGCTTTTTACTCTTTATATATTTTTTTGTTTCTGACTGCTTTTGCTTCTCCTGTATGACTCTGCGGTTGCTACGATTGTTTGATACTGCTTTTGCTAAGAGATGGCCTCTTTGTTTCGTTGTTTAATTCCCTTGATCAGAGATATCTGTTAGTCTAATCTGCAGTATATAGTCTGTTAACCTGGTGTAGCGGCTTTTCATACCACGTGCTGGGTTCGATGTGATAATGGGATGAGTATCGTGCTTGAGCGGAACTGTTTAAATATGCCACCTTTCCATAGAATAAACAGTTGGTAGTGTGCGCATGTGGTGTCTCTTTCTTGTCTGTGTCCTGATGTGCGCAGCCGTTCATTTCATCATGCACCAACTCGCCCCTCAGGCCGTTATTATTCTGAAAAACTACAGCAACCGCGTTAGAGCAAGCCACGGGTAATATCCAATGAGACGAAGTGTGGTGGCCAATAAACTTTTCTCGTGTTTGTAATAATGTAGAGTGCAACAGGTACAGAAATTTCGTATCAGGAAACAATGAAATTGCTTTGCCTCATCATCTTGATCAGAAGCGTACTAAGTATTACGAGTGCACAGGAAACTCGACCGGACTGACCACGACTGATCATGATGTGAATGTGAGCGCGGACTCACCACGACTCAGATCATGATCCTAATGTCAGCCCGGACTCAGCAGAACTCATCTTAACGATCTGAACATGAGTCCGGACTCATAACTCAGATAATGATCTGAAGGCGAGCCCGGACTCACCGCGACTCAGAACATGATCTGAATGTGAGCACAGACTCATGACTCAGATCACGATCTGAATATGAGTATTGACTCACTCACGACTCAGACCATGATCTGAACGTGAGTCCGAACTCACTCACGACTCGGATTAAGATCTGAACGTGAGTCCGGACTCACTCACAACTCAGATCATGATCTGAAATGAGCCTGAGTGAGCCCGGGTGAGTCCACTCATGAGTTAGTTCGCCGAATTATGCTGAATGGTGGAAACATTTTTTTCTTTTATTTTTCTGGGGGGGGGGGCAATATTCTGTCTCACTCTTGCGGCGAACTTGGAAAACACCCCTAAGAACTGCGATAATACAGAGCAGGTGACAGACGGCTATGATGCAATGCACCCAAATGAATTTTTGCTAAAGGGTTGGCCGCATAAATAAAGTAGGGAATGCTATGCCAATTGACCCAACCTGCACCATAGCATTTAATTTGCTACATGCTTTCAAAAACTGGTGTTTTTTGATGTAATTGCGTCAAGACGGTTCGGAAAGAGGAGTCCAGCAACCAAGGGCCATGGCGAATGCGAAGAAGTTGAGGCTAGCTACCACCTAATGTACAAAGGCATGACTCTGGTTCCTTCTCTTTATGTGTGACCGGGAAGATGGCCGATGATATGCAATCCCGGCCAGTTTTTCTGTCTAGCCCTTTTTGCGCCTACTGTTCTGCGCGTATGCTTCGGCGGCAATGCCAACACCACTTCATACGAACACTGTGAATGCATACAGCGAAAAGAAAATTGCTTTTAAGAGGCTCAAGCAGTCCTAAGTATAGGTTCTTTTAGATTTATCGGCCTTTTTCAAAGCATCATCATGTGGCTCATAATTTCTCTGTAAGGTTGTAAGAAAGATTGCGAACGGCTCCACCTAATATCACGATTGCACAGACTTCCTTCGCACTCACTGTAACTGCTCTGTGAACATATCAGCTACCGGATTGCTTGTAGGGATGATGTTAATTCCAACTTTTAGTGCAGAAAGTTGTTTCCTATAAAGAGGAGTTAGATTCTGCCCTTTCCTGCTTGGGACGACACTTTGTGTTATTCAGCATATGATCATGAGAGCCCATATCATCTCAAGCTTATGTCATTGCTGAACATGCGACGAACTCTGACCCGAGTCTCTTTATCCTAAACACTTAAAGAGAAAGCAGCGAAATACATTGGAAGTACACACCGACACCAGGTCTATCAGCACAGGAAAATAGCAGTGCTCCTTGAAATGACTGCACTTGCATGAAGGAACGCTTCGTCGCTAGTACGCTGGTCACGAGAACAGAGATTCTGAATACAATCGACCTCACTTATAACGAACCTGATTGTAGTGCGGATTGCTTTTGTTGTGTCCAAGGTTCGTAGTAAGAACCCTTTTATTTTACAGCCAGAAATATGATGTCCCACAAAATTGACGTTTGTTTTTCAGAAAAGATCATTATGCGCGTCAGCTTGTTGAAAGGAGACCGTTCCACGGCGCTTTCCAAACTCTGTAGAGGGTCATACATATGTTTCCCGCCAAGGCAAAGCAACAAGCTGCTTTAAGTGCACGATTTAGCTAATACCGGTAAAACCGTTCATGGGAACCTGTCACATATAATGGAAAGTTTGAAATAGTATAAACTAAAGAAGTTTGGACAAGACGACAAGAATGGCGATAAGAATGACGTGTATTAACCCACGACTAAAGAAAACGAAGAAGAAATATTGGGTTAGGTGGAAAGAGATGATTGGTGGAGAAGAGATGACCAAGACGATGGCAAGAATGACGTATACAAACGCGAAGGTTACAAAAGCGCGAGGGATAGCGTGGCACGGGGGGAAGAACAGAGAAGCGGATGCTCCGGCGAGTCAGGAACACCTCGGCTGGAAGAGAGCAACGACGGCTAGGGCTCCGGTGATCTAGAGTTCTACGGCGTCGCACAGTGGACTTCCTGCCGTTCATAAGCCCATTCCGGGGAGTCAACGGATGACGCAACCACCTGCTACTTTCAGGTGTGCCTCCAGCGCTGTTGCCACTGCCACATATAATAGGGAGTCTCAAATAACGGCATGAACGAAAGAGGTTTGAAGAAGACTACCAGGATGGCGATAAGGATGACGTGGATTACCAAGAGAATAAAGGAGATGAAAAAGAAGCATTCGGTGAGAGGGGAAGAACAGAGGAGTGGAGGTTCCGGCATGTCAGGGACGCCTCGGCATGAAGAGAGCAACGCCGACTACTGCTCTGCTAATCTCGAGTTCTACAGCTTCGCACCGCGGATTTCAAGCCGTTCCAGAGCCCGTTCCGGAGAGTCAACGGAGGACACTACCACCTGCTACGTTCAGGGGTGTCTCCAGTACTGTTGCCACCCATCCGGGTGGTGCCCCTAACGCCAACATCACCGGCATCACCTCCATGAGCGCTTGGACCGGGATCTTGTACGACGCCGCCAGCGACGCCAGCCACGCCAGCCTGAGCGCGTCGAACGCCACGTCGACGCCGGCTACAGGGCCCTTGAAACGCCGCATCCGCACCGAACCAACAGCAAGCATGAACGCCGACCGCTAACAGTAGAACGCTAGTAGTAGTCGCTAGTAGCAGTGTTCCCGGGTCGTGTGTATTGATAGTCTTTGTGTTTTATTCTAGTTTTGTTTCTTTTATGTGGTAGTGTTTGTGTCACGTAGGGTGTATTAAATGTGCGTCTGTATGGGTACACCTGTCACCTAGTCCATTCTTTCGGTCCGAAGGTTGTCCGGGGAGAACCGTGACAGCCACCCATCCAGGGGGTGCCCACAATGCCAACATCACCAGCATCGCTTCCACGGGCACTTAGACCGGGAGCTCGTACGACGCAGCCAACGACGCCACCAGCGACGCCAGCCTGAGCATTTCGAACGCCACCTCGATACCGGCTACTGGATCCATGCAGTGCCCCATCAACGCCGAACGCTAGTAGACTTGGTGTTACGAAGTAGTGTGTATTAGTAGTCTGTGTTTTGTGTTAGGTTTTTCTGTTTTGTGTGCTAGTGCCTGTGTCACGTAGGGTGTATTAAATGTGCGTCTGTGTGGATACACCTGTCGCCTAGAACATTCATTCAGTCCGGGTGTTGTCCGAAGATCCGTGAGAAAGATAAGTGGCGAGCTTGCCAGGATTCATTTCCTTGATTCTTGTTGTTTTGTCTGGGATCATTCCAATCTCTCGCGGTCAGAAAGTTTGGATTTCGCAAAACCGTTATAACTGGCTCTCAAGCTAGGGTTAAGCAAGGAAGAGGCGATGCGTCACTATGAATAGGAGGCAAAGAGGCAGAGAGCGGAAAGGGCGCAAACAAGCGCTGACGCTCGCGAGGCAGAAGAGCGGGAGGCTAGAAGAGCTCGCGAGGAAGAACAGGAGAAAAGAAGGATAGAACGGGAGAAGGAGTTTATTTTGTGGAAACAGGCGCATGTCGAGGGAGGTTTTGTGATCACGGACGATGAACAGCGTACCTTAGCCGGTACAAAATTTCCTATACCGGCCAGAGTTTGTCCAAGAAAGCTGATGGCTCCTTTTCATGACAAAAGAGACGATTTAGAAGCATATCTGCAACGATTCGAGCGGATAGCTTTGGGGCAAGGCTGGGAGCGCAGTGAATGGGCTACAGCATTGAGCATGTGTTTAGTCGGAAAGGCGCTGAATGTGTTTGGGAAGATGACTGGTGCTGATTCTATGGACTACGAGAAAGTCAAGAAGGCATTCCTCCGAGGATTTATGCTTACGGCAGACGGTTTTGGCGAGAGATTTCACACTGCGAAACCCGAGGATTGTGAAACCGCTAAGCAGTTTTCCTGCACGCTGACCAACTATTTCGAGAGGTGACTTGATATGTCAAACACAGAAAAGAGTTTTGACGGGTTGCGTGACTGGCTGGTGAGAGAGCAGTTTTTAGCATCTTGCGGTACAAAGCTAGCGCTATTCCTGAAAGAAAGTCGTGTTCATTTTAGAGTTTGCCGACACTCCGGCCCAATTCCCCGATTCTCAACGGCTGAGAAGTATGAGTAAGGCAAAGGAGGAAGCTCAAATGGTCCTAGAGAAAGATGAGACAAAACCAAGAACCTATGGTGGTGCATCGAAGTCGACACACAGCTGTTTCCTCTGTGGCAAGGTAGCACACCGTGCAGCTGATTGTCGGACCAGTATCACAGGTTTTTTGTGAAGGTTATAAGAGGAGAGGACATACTGTGGATGGGAGTGCCGACATAGAACACAGGACCAAACCGCATGCGTTGTCGTCTCTCGGGTAGAACTTGCCACACCACCAGAAGTTCCACAGCTAGAAAGAGAGCGAACGCCGTTGGAAAATGAGGCAGTGAGTGGAACACCTAAGTCGAAAGCAGCAATGCCGGTGGTGGTTGGGCAAATAGGGGACCGTTCTATATTGGTGCTTAGAGACAGCAGAAGAGCCAACACAGTCTTGGTTCGGAGAAGCCTGGTGAAGGACGAGGATCTTACACGGCAAGCCTCGGCCATCACTCTTATAGATAGCACAGTAAGTTACCTTCCTGAAGCCTGGATTCCAGTGCCCAAGCCATATTATAGTGGACAGGTAGTGGCGAAATGCGTAGAACAACCAATCAAAGATGTCATCCTGGAAAACATTACGGGCGCAAGAAGTGTCGTGGACTCCGATCCCGACTGGGGGATGCTAGACGTTGAGGAACAGCCAAAGGAGGTAACGCCCATGACAGCTCAGGCGGGTGGTGGGGCAGTCAGTTTCTCGTCGGCACTGGAGACAGACCAAGTGGCAGCCCGAGCAGCGCAGTGTCCGCTCACTGCTCCCGTTACGATGTGTCTGAGCGTAACACCGGGCGAACTTGTAGTTAGGCAAAGAGAAGACCCGTGCTTGAAAGCCTGCTTCGAAAGAGTTGGGGAAAAGGTGAAAAGAAAGAGGAGTCGTACGCCATACGGATATTAATTGTGAACCGGTATTCTGCACAGGGAATGCATATTTAGCTCGGGAATGCGGGCCCAACAGCTGGGGTGCTAACGAAAGATATGAGAGAGACAGTGTTAAGCTTAAGACAAGACGCCATTATGGCCGGGCACCAGGTTGTTCTAAAAACGGTGTCTAGAATCACCGAGGAGTGCTTCTGGTCAGGTTTCCACAGTGACGTTAAGCGCTTTGTTCGCTCGTGTGACGTGTGCCAGCGCACAGTTCAAAGGGGAAGAGTTTGTCCCGTACCTCTGGACAGGATTCCAGCCGTCGACCTACCGTTTCAAAGAGTGGCTATTGACATTGTGGGGCAATTCTCTCCAGTATCCGCCAGAGGCAACATATGTGCTTACCCTGATTGACTTACTCGTTATCCTGACTCTATTCCATTGAAGGCTATTGAAGTATCCATGTGGCGGAGGGGCTTGTGGAGATGTTCTCGCGTTTTGGTTTCCCGAGGGAAATTTTGAGGGGCCGGGGCTCAAACTTCACGTCGGGATTAATGAAGGAGGCTAACTGCCTTTTGTAATATAGGCAGTTTCTAAGAACGCGATACCATTCCATGTGTCATGAGATTGTAGAACGGGTCAACGGCACCCTCAGAAATAGGATGAGGAAAATGTGCCAGGAGAGACCTACTAATTGGGATAGATATCTCTGAGCTCTTTTGTTCGCTTTCCGCGAAGTACCGCAAATGAGTCTTCGTTTATCGCCCTTCGAGATGTTTTATGGAAGAACCGTTAGAAGTCCACTTACAATATTCAAGGAGCTGCGGACTAATCAAAAGATTGCGTCAGATCTCAAAACAATATACACATACGTTCTTGAGTTGCAGGACAAGTTGGAGGAAACATGCACGCTTGCACATCAATCCCTGGAAAGGGCGCGCGAACTCTATAAGCGCTACTATGACAAGAAAGCCACTCACAGAAGTCTGAATCCGGGCGAAAGGGTTCTCATCCTGCTACGATACTGATGCAATGAAAGGGCCCTTACCTTGTGACGAGAAGAAAAATGACAGATTATGAATTATAAGCGGCCGTTATAAGCGGCTCGACTTTATTATTATGAGGAAAGCTGGTAGCGCTGCACTTCATCTACCATGTAGAGGAGCAGGAATGCCAGGAAGGTGAGGTTTTATATTTGGCTTGCCTATTGGTGGTCATGAAGCGTAAATTAACCCGCCACAATACAACTGTTCACACAGCAAACCTCGGAACAAATACTGTGAAAGTTTCCATACCATCTTAACACCGAACTTTCAGTTGCGTTAAATTTATCGAAATGAGAAAGGCACTATTGAAGTATTCTTAGCACAAAAGAGCTCTTGCTTGCTCCCTGCAAATGCTCTGAATTTGCATTGTATGCAATTGGATACAAAGTACCTTAAAATGTAAGTATCATTCTAGCGATTGTGTAGGTGATCATTGATGAATCGTTTTTTCTTGCTGATGTCAAATTTGCCACACCATAGCGGATTCCTGTAAATGGCTCTGCAGTGACAAAGTAGCTCTAGTGCTTCTTCCTGCCGCTTTTCGTTCTTCCAGATGCAGTTTTTGGTTGTCCTATGTAGTAAAAGGCACTCTAACACTTACTCTGCTTGCAGTCTTGTTCAGGTTTTGCAAAAATTTGGCTTGGTTTGTGGGGGTTTAACGTCCCAAAGGGACTCGGGCTATGACAGACGCCGTAGTGAAGGGGCCCGGAAATTTCGACCTTCTGGTGTCCTTTAATGCTCACTTACATAGCACGAAAAACTTTTCATTTTTGGTTACAGGGGCGAAAACAGGCACAACACAAAGCAGAAAGACGGGACAGAGCTCTCCGTCCCGTCTTTCTGCCTTGTGTTGTGTCTGTTTTCGCGCCTGTAACCAGAGATGAACAGTTACCAACTTGCCCCCGTAAGACGTTGTTTTACGCAAAACTTTGTCTGCATATGCATATGAAGTATGGTATATGGGGAGCGAAAAAACGGCACAACGGGCAAAGAAAGACGGACAACACAGGCGCCTGTGTTGTCCGTCTTTCTTTGTCCCTTGTGCCGTTTTTGCGCTCCCCATATACCATGGATCATCGTTACCGACTCGCCCAAGTTTCCACCCTTGTGCATATGAAGTGTTTTGCGTAGGTTGCTCGTCAGGGTTGACATGCACATGCTTCAGGGTTTTGCAGTCTCCAGGCAAAGAAGCCCCAGCGCTTGACAACAACTTTAACGAGAATTCTATAGTGGTTAGCATCTTCGTTTGGGCACTGAAACTGGCGTTCACTAAATGGATGCATGACCTGAACAATCGGGCTTTCGTGCATGCTTTTGCTATCCCCCACTTGAATAATTTGGAGTGAGCCTTCTGGATGGAAACAAGCGTCTCTGTGACTGTGGCCAAATGCCAGCACACATGGTTTCCAGAAAACAAATTTTCGATTTTGGATCAATTCTGTGTTTAGGTTGATAAGTTCTTAGCAGAGCTTGTCGAAGGAGGGACGAGCACATTGCCGAGCTTTGCCTTTGCTGTACAGATCTGAATAATTAACGTTTCACTGGCTCTATCCTTCGTCCTGTGCTTATTGACATAGCTTGTTACGACAGGTGCCTTCTAGCCAGGCTCAGTGAAGAGAAGATTGTTAATGTTATATGATATGTTGATGAAAGTAGTTTTTTACCACGTGAGCAATAGTCGGAAAACTGCTTTTTAGATTTTCCACATGTTGTGCTCAAACCTTAGTGACTTGGAATTGGCCACAAAGACTCCTGCTAACAGCACGATTAGGTTTTTAGATCTGGAACTTTTGTTTTGTGACGGCCGTATGAGCAAGCTTTATTTGCGGCAGTGCTGGAAGAGTTGTTTCCTCTCCTGTGGGCTCACTCAAAATTAGTCAAGCACGGGATAGCAAGAGCGTGCATGAACACCGAATTGTTCAGGTCATATGTACATTTTGCTTACATCAGTTTTGCCGCTCAAGTGAAAAGGCCAAGCACACCAGGAATTCCGTAAATATTGTTGTCAAGCATAGGGGAATATTTCCTTAAAGTTTGTAAGGAATCACGTGCGCGTCAATACTGATGAGATGTCCATGCAAAACACTGTTTGCATCTAGTGTGCACATAATTTCGTGCAATCTTATCAAGATAGCTAGCACGGTAGGTATGCTTTCTTCCGCCTCGTACGAACTGAGAGTCTGTGCGAGAGAAAGAAAGCAAAGCTTCGGGAAGAATCGCCACAAGTGGTATGGTGATTGCCACTGTGGCGTCATTCACAGGAATTCGCTGTCATGTGGCAAGTATAACGCTTTTAGCCACTTTAGATTTTTTGGTGCTCGCTTTGCATTTGTTTCCTCATATGTTCACTCGGCCTGTAGCAACAAACTATTTGGTTGTTAATCACCACACTCGTTTGTCGCCGCCTCTCGCCAGTTTCACAACACTACTAGGGATGAACTCACCAGCTAGGGTCAGCCCACTCTTGTGTTTCAGTATCCTAGCTCTGTTCCTTGCTTCTTCGTGCTGCTTCTTTGCCATGAAATTGTCGCTTATCTGTGCATATCATAGACACTAGTGAATTTGAAGCATGTGTGACTTCTAGAAATTGGCATGTACGCGTTCCGGAGATTTAAAACACCTTCCTCGCGGTTGTACATTTTTTTTAGCAGACTGTCGAGCAGGTTTTTCACGTGTTTCAGGGAAGCCTGCAGTTCATTTTTGCAGGTAGGCTTTTTGAGGTAATAAGATTGTTATTGCAGCATAGTAATATCAGTGTTGGCAGACATCAGAGAATAGATGGATCATGATAACTAGTAAGCATGGTTAACAAAATTCTAGTAATTGACTAGTTAACTCATTGCCTAATAGAGATAAGCATCTGATTGCAATAAGTGATTTGTAGCACGCTATAATAGCGATATCAGGAATACCGTCAGGATTGTGGCTGAACAGATTTGAAGTTTCACAAGTGGTTCGAAAATTGCGCACCTGCAATGGGCAAACAGCAACACCTGCGTGCGCCACATGACAGTCTCTGCCCTGCCTCAGCAGGACCAGCGAGTAGTGGCGAGCACTGTGGTGCAGGCAGACACATTTGATTACGTGGCACATGCACTGTGGAGTGACGTGGAGGGTGTTGTGTGGGATCAGTGCGGCTTAAATGTGGCATGTTCTCCATGGAGTGACATGCATAGATGGGTGCCACTGTGCGCCCATCACCGGTACATAGTTTTTGAATTACACGCGAAAGTGGCAACACTTTATTTTGCTTTTTTGCAACTAGTAATGCCAAGCTGTAAACCACGAATTGCTGACAGGAACCCATCTGTGACAGGTAAAATGTAACTATTCTAATTTAGTTTACTGGCTTACTATAGTCATACTCCTTTACAATATAGTCTACCGGGAGGCCCTCCAGCCAATGATGCCGACCGATTTTGATGATGTGGTTAATCTGAGGTTAATCCCTATCACACAGCCTGAGAGGAGATTTTACCATGGCACCTTGAGATTATTCATGAATTAATCACACGGTTGTGGCAATTGGACGAAGCCGTTTGCTGGAGGGCCACCTTTCAGCCGCATCTACCACCTAGTTCTCGGTGTTTTCCGACTATAGTTACCTGATGCACCTATTTTTTGACGTTCACAAGCGCTAATATTACGGTGCTGCAAAAGGCGTCGTCTACACCATAAAGATTTGTTTTAAAGATTAGCAGAAGGTTTTCCTGAACCACTTTGTATATTGCTACGGCAAATTGAACCAATTACTAAATAAAGGAGTAAGTACTCATTAACATTAACCCAAACGCAGCCGCGCAACCGCCAAAGAAATTGATATGTAGGTGCTCTTTATGTGGCATGCTACACAGAGCCTCTAAAATAAATTTCTAACTTTTATATTTCTGCTTCGAAATAGAGCAGCGAATGCTATGTAGTGCCATGTCCTTATTTATTTGAGCAGAAATTTAAGGTAACTTTTGTGGGGAATAACTAAAAATGCCTACTTCATAACTAAGTTTATTTTTCTAGCAGATGCTGACATTGGATGCATTTTTCATTCCAGATATTGAATTTAAAGCGAATGAATTTATGACTTTGTCCACTGGTTGCTTTTCCAGGTATCTTAGGGCTTCGCACGGGCTATCATGACTGGTACTCTAAAGAAAGGCAGAAAAACATGATATGGTACTTGGCGGGCATTTAAATTGTGTTGAAGAATTCAACAACATTGGTATGAAGTCCAGCTCATCAACACCTTCTGAGTGGCGGGTGTAAGCCTGCGTTTGAAGCTCTTGACACCGAATAAAAATGTGCTAATTGTGCGAAACTGTGTTTTTCAGTGCTTGGAGATGGGGCATCGCTCGTTCCTTTTGAACAGGGCTGGCATGTCGTTATTTGGCTAGCAATTTGGTGCATCTGTGCCAGGGTTCTAATATCGAGTGTTGCACCCTGCTGGAGAGCCGCTGGCAGTGTACCAGCTTGCCATTGCGTCGTCATGCAGTTTTACCCAGTTTGGCAGTATGCAGTGCTGTCAAGTGTGCCAGTATACAGTTTTACGCAGTACCAAACCGGCCTGATAATAAGGTATGACACTGGCATACACTGTTTCAGTGGCACTGCGTTTTCCGATAGGGCGGGTTAATTAATATTTTTTTTCTGTGCGCAATGCTAGGCTCCTTTTGAAAGGCCTGAGAGAAATGCAGCCAAAATAGAATTATAAAGGTTTACAACGCTACAGTGCAAGCAGAGAAAATATAAATGGTGGCATAGCATATGTTGCTAGGGTGCATTCATTACCATTCTCCCCTTGTTTTCATGTTTGCGTGACGCTCTATTTAAACCACCAAATTTGCTGTCTCAGAACGGTTTGGTGCTTTTTCATATCCTATCATAGCTCAATCTCCAAGTTTCACAGGACCGCAGTAGTGCTGCCACGGATTTATAATTGTATCTCAATAAAGCCTCAATATCAGTAATGAAAATATCACACAATCCCCCACATTAGTTATGCGCAAAACATTAAGCTGTTTATAATTTTTATGTGCTATACCGCAGCACCACACCATTTGCATGTTCGTATATATTTCCAAGCCGCACATCTCGGCCGGCGTAGATACTATCAAGGACGATAAACCTATTTTCACTCTAGAAGAAACTCATGTCTTTCTAGTATTGCTGTTATCAGTGAACCATCATCCTTACAAGCAGATTTTTTTTCACTTTTAGAATCTTTAAACCTTTTATTTATTTTGTTTATTTTTCGTGTCCTTGCGTTGCCTGTACATGCTGAGAAACGTTACTCTGTGTTTCGAACTTGCTAAAGGAATAATTTCTTATTCTTTCTGATTTATTTTGCTTCTTTTCCGTTCTTTCTGTATTTTTCCACTTCTAAGCTTGCATGCTTATTGTTGTTTTCAGCCTTTTGTGTTGTGTATGGTAACGGAGCTGTGTTTTGTATTATGAATCGCTCCTTATGTAATACACGAAGCGGCCGTTAGAATATCTTAAATAAATAGATAAATGTAAGATAAACCGGAAGCGCTTCACCTCCTAAAGCTTCACACAGACTTATGCCAAGTGGCAGTAAGTACCAGTTTTTATTGCGGTAAACAAACTTTGCCAAGGGCACCTGCACTGCTGAAAATTCTAACGGCCAGCTTTGCACTGATCAAGGCAATTTCTCTGTTGTACATTTTTATCTCATTCATTTGTGGGAGGATGAACCTCTAATGCTAGGTCAAAGGACTCAGATAAGCATGCATTTCATGGAAATTTCCACAGGAAATCCTCTAAATTAGCTTTTCGTATAATCAGGGGGTGTTAAAAAGATAATAGGCGCTGTTACTAAAATTCCTCACTTGTTTGTGCGGTTTGTGTTCAGCCATTATATTTCTCCTCTATACCTGTGAAATGTTTTCAAAACGCCTAGGATGCATGTCTGGTGAATGAATGTAAAAATTTAGGTGTGCTAAAGACCTAAAGAATATGCCCTTACACTGGCTCTCAATTTTCTTCCTGAGAGCTTGCCACTTTTGTTAATAAAAAAAAACTCCTTTCCTTTTTGCGATAATGTTTTATTAATGCGGCCAAACTCACAGTGTAGAGTTTTTAACTGTTTTTCAAATGCACCGTGTATCACCAGGGTCCTTAGCTTCGATTCCCAGCGCTTATGCACTCAACTGTCTGGCTGCTTAGCCAGATTTCTAATGTTCTTGTGCTTCAGGAACTATAAGAATTCACAACAGGTCAGCTTGAAACGCAGAGCTCATGCGCTCTACTGAATGGGTGCGCAATAAGTGTTCACCAACTAAGAAGCGAGTTGCAGCTTGTAACTTGATTTTCACGTTTTTTCAGAACAAAGTACAACCAATCTTGGCCCTGCAAAACTTGTGCAGACACTCGCAGCCATGGAGGCCTCACAGATGACAAAGAACAAAGACTATTTTTGGAAATTCGCGAATTCGTCTGCAATGGAGATTCTCAAACTTGGAAAGGCAAGTGTGGGCGAAGTTTTATACGTAATATGTACTACCTTAATAATGAGCAAAGAAACTAGCGTGCTGGATGGTATGTGCCACACGCAAGTTCGACCGTTAGCGTGGCCGCTCTGCTACCTGAATTTATTGTAGGAATTCATTTGCATCTACATCTTTCTATATCTGCGGCTGCACATTTGTGTCAAAACCCATGCAGAACTTCCGGTAATAGATAAAATCTATAGCGGAAAAAGCTTTAGGTCTCACTCTGGTCACTTTTGTGCTCAGCCGGAAGCATCTTTGCCCGACAGTGCATTCAGAGTTTCCGGTGGGCGTTTGCAATTATTAAGCGTATTATTTCCGTCAATTTTCAACAAATTTATTTTCTCCTCCTCTAAGCGCGCTGAGAGCGGCAACCAGTCGGAGCAGTATTAGTAAGTGGTTTTATTAAAATAATAATAAAAAGGAAGGAAAAGATTTCTGCAAGCCCCGGCCTCTGCCATCGATACTGAAGCTCAACAATGCTGATTCTTGGGCTAGTTGGTACTGTTCACTTATAATGGCAAAGTCTTTAGCGCAAAAAAACGAGGAAGACGGGACAGCGCTGTCCCGTCTTCCTCTCACGTCCTCGTTTTTTTCGCTAAAGGCTTTGCCATTATGAGTGACACTGAAGCACCTGAGCTGAGGCAGCGGAAATAAAGGACATCAGGCAGAATGGAGAAATGAAATGAAAGAGGTGAGGCAACAGGAAGAGAGGATAGGGCGAGAGGAATATACACAAACTATTTACACAAAGAAGGCGGGAAAAGAGTCGCGCACGGGCGAACATTCACCCCGACTGTGTCTGCCAGAGTACAAGTGAGGCTACGCGCTCGGTCTTAGCCAAGTGTTTCGACATAAAGGGCAGCTTCCGCTATATACTGCCACCACCCATCGGCGAAAACGGGACCGGCTTGACAGTGACCGAAGTGACCTTTCACTGTGGCCAAGCAGGGGAACAGAAGCGAAACACAGCAACAAAACACTGTGCAGAATGCATACGCTCCTGCTCTAACGCAGTCCAAGCGTACCAATGGCAACCATGAAATTATTTTATTACAGGCATGTATTTGATCAGTGAGCTCTGTCATGTTTCTAGGTTCGCATAGGCGAAGGTGTAGCCAGATTTCGGATGCTGTCAGAAATAAGTTGCTGAGAATGTGGTCGACATGATTATAAACGAATTCTGGCATTATAAACTCTCGACGATGATTGCGTATCTAAACCAGAGCCGCAACAAGCACAGCTCCGAAGCAACAGAGCCGTCTCCGCAAAAGATTTTCAGCCGCAGTGCCTTGGCGTTCAGTTTCTTTATTCGGTAGGGTGTCGAATTTTAGAGGCGCGGTCGCAGTGCATGCGACCAAGATTGGCGTCGAGAACGTATCTCGAGCAGCCTCAGGGGAACCTAAATTGCTTAAAATAATCCTCCACTTTTATTACGTGAAAATTTCCATACGCTGTATACGAGTATCTAGATGTATATACGCGATATATGTGCATGTATCTTTATGAGGCCTAACAGTTTTTGCCCGGCCCTCATGTCCGAGCAGCCGCGAAGAGACTAACGAAAGCAAGGCGCGGACCAATGATCCAGCGGACAGTGCCACACACATGTAGATGCGCACAGGCCGCCATTGTGAATTATGCCTCGTAGCTGCTAACCATTCTGAATAGGGATAGTTTAGCTATGATTTTCGAGGACCGATGGCTCATGGGAGGGCGAAGAGGTGTATCCTGCAAACTGCCTTCGCCTTTGGAGTAGCAACTTGAAGGTAAACAAAAATCCCTGAATTCACGTTGAGGAATACAGAGCCATTTATGGAAAGGAATAAGATGACCGTAATTGAAAGAAATAAAAAGAGTGGGTAATGGATAAAACGCAAATAGGGTGACAGACGTGTCGCTAATTCAAGGCATGGCTGTTTTCAATTTGTAATTCAATTCAATTTATTTCCCATGTGTACATTGTGAGGGTCGAGGGAAAAATGCCAGAAATTGTGGCTTGACATGCCCATCGGCCCCTACATTGCAGGGCAGCAGGCAACATATGTACACAAAAATCCTTAAAAAAACAGTGAGGAAATGAAGCGTGCACAAAAAATGATAAAAAAAAGCAAAAGAAAAATGTACTTCACAGAAAAACATGTCATTGGTTATTCAAATCAGGTCAACACTTTATGGAACAAAACAGATAAGGAAGCAGTGAAAGCATGGTGAAATCTAAAAAGTAGCACATACATCCTGTATATTTTTGCGGCATGCTCGTGATACATCAAGTTTTGCAGCATGAAACCTATTTAAAAGACGGGGCAGCGTGTTTTCTAGGCTATATGTACCATATATTGGTGCGGCATGTTGGAATATGCCTCAGTTCGCTGTGTCTGCTAGGGTAAACTTGTTTATTTAGCGAAAGGTGTGCCGTGTCACGCAAGTAATTCACATTTTGTCTTAGGTCTTTCTTATATCTTTCAGCCAGCCTAGCATTATGCATTTCAGATACTTTTACGACAATGAACTGGCGGAATAAGTCGCACGTGTTTATATCTGAACCGACGTTGACTATTGCACGTAGAGCCTTCTTCTGTAAAACGTAAATCTTATTTTTAGTGGTACCTGTAGTTGTTCCTCAAACTAAGGTCACATAGTTTACTTGGGACATAAAGCGCGAATTATACAGGAAAAGTTAAACTTTTAATGGAAGTAAGTAACGATGCCGGTTAATGATAGCTGTGACACGAGAAAGCTTACTGAGGACAGCGTTAACATAATTATCCCAGCTTAGCTGACTATTGAAATGTACCCCTAATATCTTAATATTGTCTACAATTTCTATTGTTTCCAGACCTAGCTTAAGATGGCATGGTTGAATAATGTTTTTATTTTTTGGTTTTAATATAATAGCCTTAGATTTATTTACATTAATTTTCAATTGTCTATTAAGGGACCATAGATGGAGTATACTTAGTATCCTATTTGCCTCGTTTATCACATCTTCACATATGCTTAATGAGAAGAACAGTGAGACGTCATCTGCATACATAACACACTTCGCATGTAGGCATTGATTAACGATATCATTTATATATAGGTTAAAAAGAAGCGGTCAAAGGATACTTCCATGAGGTACGCCAGCACTAACTCTTTTTTACTGAGGATCGACAGCTATTAATACACACAAACTGAAAGCGGTGTGCATGATATGACGAAAGAAGCGCATGAACACGACCCCTAAAGCCGTAGTCGAACAGTTTTGCCAAAAGTATATTATGACTGATATAGTCGAAAGCCTGCGAAAAATCTATAATAACACCAATGGCAAGTTTCCTTTCCTCGAAACACTGTAAGATATACACTTTTTGGCTTAGTAATGCTGTCTCAGTAGATTTATGTTTGATAAAACCAAACTAAGAATCTGTTATTATTTGGTGTTTTTCACAAAAGCATAATATTCTCATGTGGATAATTTTTTCCAGTCCTTTAGAAAAGATTGGCAGCACAGAAACTGGCCTGTAATTTGAAACGCAAAGCTTATCACCTTTATTATACAAAGCTGTCACTTTAGCAATTTCCATGCGCCGTGGGAACACCGCAATCAAAATTTAAATTAAATGTATGTGCTAAAATTGTGGATAGAATATCTAACACATGCTTCACAGGCCGTATCTGCAGATCCTCCGCATCGTGGCATCTGCTGTTCTTCATGTTAAAAAATGAAGTGAATACTTCAGAACATGTAGTTGGACTTAGATAAATAGAATCGTTGCTTTGCCTGATGAGAGCATCATATGACATGTTTGACGAACTTCACAATTCTCGGGTAACGAAATATTGATTGAACGCCTCTGCTAGTTCCTGCCCATTTACACTTCGTCCTTGGATAACTACTTCTTGAGGAGAGCTATGCTGCGGTGTACGTAAGATAAGGCTGTTAATCTGGTTCCATACCTTTCGGGAATCACCGTCGCATGATTCGAATTTTCCGTAGCAAAACGAATCCCTAGCACGCGTTAACTTCTTGTTTAGTTTATTTCTGAGGACTTTGTATCTTGCTAATAGCTCGGGATCGCGTGTTTTATTGAAGTCTTGGTACATTTTTTTCTTTAGATTGTATCTCTTTGAGCAATTGTGACGGCATCAACTCCTTGCGCCCTTTCCGAAGTGTAACGTGTGCCTTGTACTGAAAATGTTCGGTGCAAAGCACTTTAAATTTATCAAGGAAGCTATCATAAGCAACTTCGACGTCTGTCATAGAGAGCACGTCAGACCAGGTAATATCTGAAACAGCCTGTCTGTAAGAGGCAAGGTTTTTCTCCGTTATCGCTTGTTGAAAGCAAGCACGTGCTGATTTTTTCTTCATACGTGATTTCACCCCTAGCAGTATTGGGAAATGGTCACTAATGTCATGATGAAAGACAGCGGACACAATGCTCTCTTCATCAAAATTAGTAATAAGAAGGTCAAAAAGTGATTATGTATGCATAGTAACTCTTGTAGGTGTGCCAATTGTGTTAATGCAGCCATTTGCTGAGAGCAGTGGAATAAAATCTTTTGCGGTGCTGCTATCAGAAAGCAGATTTACATTAAAATCACCGCCTAGAATGACACTGAAGTTGATAGAGTTCGCAAAAATTAAAAATATGTCAACGAAAGAAAAGAATTATGCAGTGCGGCCATCAAGAGGGCGGTAACAAACTGCAATAATAGTACGGTCAAAATTTAAGCAAACCATTTCGTAGTCACAAGTGACAAAACAAAATCTTGGTAGTAGGTCACAATTTATACACTTTTTTTACTACAGCAGAAACACCGCCACCAGGATTTAACGATCTGTTCTTGAAGAACGAACTGTACTCGGGCATATTAATAACTTCTTCATCACAGGAGTACCAGGTTTCCGTAATCACAAACACTTCAAATGTATCCAGTTTATTAAACAGGTACTCAAGATCAGCAGTTTTATTCACGGCAGACCGCGCATTCACATGAAGACAACGAAAAGAATGCGCTTCCATATATAGGCTCAATGGGGTAATGAACGCTTCTCAGGCTCAGGATAGAGGTATCGAGGTGGGCAACATCTTGGATGTTTTTGTCAGCAACGCCTCTGGCATGACATTTACGCACGAACTCCCGCAGAATGGTAGCATCGAATACCTTGATGTGTGTCTTATTTTCCATGAAACGCACGTGTGCTGGCAGTATAGGCCACGGTCGAAAAAACAAATTCTTAACTATCATTCGGCCCATTCCAAGCTCGTAAAAAGAGCTATTGCAAAAAGGGCATCGGCTCTGCTCTGGACAAGTCTTGCGAACATTAAGTTCGTGACAGCGTTGGTGCCCAGTTAAGGCGTCTGGAGCAGGCCGATTTCCGAAAAGAAATTGTAGCCTCTGTAGTCGAAAGGCTGATTCATGAGGTAAAGTCTGGTGGGCAGTGCAGGCTGAAAGAAAAATCACGCCCCCAACAGCGGCCTGTCGTGGTGCCATACTGGCATCATTTTTCTCATCGTATCAAAAAGGTCGGCTACAAGTGCGGAGCATGTGTGGTGTTTTCGTCCCCGGAAAAACTGGGGCAGATGTGTAGCCGTGTAAATGATGGCATGAGGTGGCCAGCCTGCAGAATAAGGCACACCAAAGCACTTGTTAAATGTGAGGTTGGTGTGGTATACAGAATTCCCCTCGCCTGCGGGAGAAGTTACATCGGCCAAACTGGGCGCTGTCTTAACGAGCGCTTGCTAGAGCATCGCCGGAATATCGATTCGGTAAGTGGCGGCGTTTTTATGGAGGAAAAACGCTAAGGCGCCCGTGTGCTGTGCGATGTCAGTGCACGTTAAAGATCCCCAGGTGGTCGAAATTATTCCGGAGCCCTCCACTACGGCACCTCTTCTTCCTTTCTTCTTTCACTCCCTCCTTTATTCCTTCCCTTACGGCGCGGTTCAGGTGTCCAACGATATATGAGACAGATACTGCGCCATTTCCTTTCCCCCAAAAACCAATTATTATTATTATTATTAAGTGGCGGGGGCCATTTAGCTGCCCACATTCGTCGTTGCTTGCACAAGCCGTCATGCAAAGCGTTTCTGAGAGATACACGTGTTCTGCGCAGGTTCGGCACACAGCGAAGCCGGGAAATTTTCGAAGCCTTATGCATATTGAATGAAAAAATTAAGTGTATCAGTTCCCAATCTGTCGCGCTCGGAAAAAAGGAAATTGATTATTTGCAGGCAAATGCATTGTAGGCTAAGGAAGGCAAAATAGGAAAAAAGAAAGCAAAAAGTCTAATATGTGCTCTTGTACGCAATTGGTTGAATTGTCTTTGTTTAGTTCAGACGCTTTCGTTATTTGTAAGCCTACGTTCGTGTTGTCTTTGTTCTCCCTTTGTCCTTGTTTCTTGCGCTGGTACCATGTTCCATAATAATGCAAACCAACTTGCCCAGCTGTCTACCCTTAGCTTAAAGGGGGCCTTATTTTCGTTTTTGCTGAGAATTCTGGACCCGTCAAGGAAGAGCTCCCTCAAGCAAGGCAGGAAAGGCGCGGTCCATTCCTTGGTTGCCTTTGTCTTTTATTGTAAGGTTAAGCTTACGCTCACTGATGCAGGTACCCTTCTGCCTCGAGTGCACAGGAGTACAGGCATCCCCGTCCTGTGGCACACTCCACGTTTCATGCGTGTTGCCAAAGAAATGGGATGTATAGTGCCACGAGAGATTCTAAGAGTTATTGCTCCACGCCGCAGCGATCGGAACGGAGTGTATTTCTAGAACCTAGAGAGTCTGGCCTAGGTATTCTTTTTTCGCGTCTTTCTGGTATTTTAATTTCCTTTGTATTCGAAAAGGACGAGCCGGAGCTAAAAACTGTGACGACCAGCTTGGCAAGAGGCCCGCCTGTTTACATAATGGCAATACAGCTTGTCATAGACAATGCAAACAATATCACAAATGGAAACAATTTCCAAAGAATATGAATGAAAACAGACGAGAAGCCGTGCGTACAGGTTTGTCCAGTGTAGCATAAAGGTGGGCGGTTTATTTAAACATCTTAATGGACACAATGCAGCAATGCTTAATAATACAACGGGCACATCCCTGCACAAACGGCAGGCGCAATTTGTACAAAAATTGTGCGCAGAGTTTAAAAATTTGTACATAACAAAATGAGGCAATGGGCTATTCAGTGAATACGTATACTACCAGAACAGTTTGTTACGTTACAAGAATGCCAGAAATCTGTAACAGTTATTCTTTGCAGAACAAACTGGTAGAGTGCTTGGATAATTTCACCTGGAGAGATTTGTCAAGCGCATTCTGTCGAAATTTGTAGGGTGTAATATGCTCATTTACGTAGGCAGAACCGCTCAGCAATTGCGCGCTGCAAGATGCCCGAGTTGCGAGCACTAGCCGGTTCTCCTCATGCCTAGTCAATTAAGATCGCCTTTTTTTCTTACACTTGAGCTAAACAGATTGTAAACGTATTTTGTTGTTTCTCATTATAGGTGGACAATAACTTGCAAGAGTGCGAAGTCAGTACTTCGAACATGCTTTTTGTCTCAGGAAGGTTGGCCGTAGTATGCAAAAATACCACATAAGCAATGCACCACACAGTTTTTTGTTTAATCGAGAGGAATCTGTTCGCATTCATAACCAGTCGTGCTTCAAATTGTATTTGAATACAGTGGAAAGAACAGTACTAGTGAATTAATTGATAGAATTTTAACTTTTATTGGAAAAACTTACCTCAGCCTCGCGAAAATGCGAACTGTAGACACTTACTAGGGGGGTATTCAACATGTCTGCGTTAAATGTATTCAAAAATAAACTGAAGCATTTTCACAGAATCAACTATCTCTACGGTATCCATACCTAGCCTAAATTTTAAAGACTTTAAGAGACATTTCGTTTTGGTACATGTATAATTATTTTTAGATTTTACGAGTTTCTTTCTAAACAAAGTGCACTCGCCCATAGTTGAAAATCAGTAAGGGCTTCATCTGCTCGCCATTCAATCTCAGATGCTGTACTCCGGCCATAAATATATTTGTGGCGTCTGCGTACGGGACGCATTTTGCACACTTGGCGCAGCGCATGATATAGGTGACCTAAATAATGATTACTATCGGTCTAGTGGAGACAATGCTAGTGGAGACAACCAATGCGAAAGGTTTATTGCCTTTTATGACACCGCAGTGTGTTCTATTTTGGAGAAATTATTTAATCAGTATATAGACGATGCCGCATACAGCTTTTAATTGTGGGGTGACTAAGAATACTTATTATCTCGGAGATTAAGCGCGTTTCTGAAATAGACTTATATTTTTGTCATAACTTAATACTAATAAAACCTTATCTTTTTTTTGTTACAAGTGTGGTCTCTGTTCACCGATGACTTCTGTAACTTTGTTGAACGTCAAGAAATAAATTGCTTTCAGCTAAATATGAAATTCAGATGTGGAGTATTTTTCTGTTCCTTTTGATAAAGCTGGTACAAGTGGGATACCTTATTTCTGTCCCCTTGTTTATTATAGGCGCCACACAAGGAATCTTCATTTTTTCTGGGAATGAGCCTGTGAACAGAATATTATTAGAAATGGGAGTAATACCAGAGCAGATTACGTAATGCACGTATTTTACTGGCATCACCTGCATGCCATTTGCATCCTGAGCTCTGCTGTTTTTTGTGAGCATTAATGGTAAAACATCTTTTCAGCAGTTTGCGGGAGCAATAAAAATTTGTAGACGGTCAATACAAATTCAGCGGCAAAGATTGCGTAATGTTTCCCGTAGACAGAGCAGCAGCAGTAGCTCTTGGGTTCACGCCGGGCGTGCGGGAGGCGTGAAGCAGTCCGTCAGTCACCGCTTGACAAGTCGCACCCCCTCTCCCCCACCCGCCACTGGTCCCTCTCACCTTTTATTCTCTTCTTCTCACGATTTTCCTCCCCCTCTCCACTGAAAGTTGGAAGGGGATTTTCATGTGCACAATTATTACATTTTTGGCGTCCTCTAGTGCCCTACCACAAAGGGGCACTCTTATACGCGGTAAATTTGCAGTAAAAGCTTCCAGAACATTTACAGGGAACAAAGATTGCAGTTTTCGGTCTGCTGCAACATTAGCTTCTGTCCAGAAAGGGTGTTTTTTTTTCTTCAGTCAAGCTTGTTATATGTGCAAGCCTTAAGAACAAGAAAAAATTTCAGGCACTATTGTTGCCCTTCTATTGCACCATATAAAGCAGTCATATGCCTAGACATGCTTCGCAGTTAATTCATAAGCAAGGCTTACGGGTGGGTACTCCTTTTAGACAGCAAAATTTTATTTGCAAGGGTGGTCAAACGGGCTAGTTGGTAGTTCATATTTGGAAGGAACAGCACACATTTAGACACGGAAAGAGGAAGATATAACGGCACATCCCTGTTTCGTCTTATCTTCCTCTGTCCGTGTCTTAAGGTGCGCTGTTTTTTCCAAATAAAAGTTTTATTTCTATGTCAATAAAAAGGTTTCGCGTTGCAATTGGGCTTCAAAACGTTACTAAAGTAAAATACGAAGGAAATATTTAAGGCATTGGAGTATAGAATTGCATAAATGCATAAAGTTTTGTCGGCTGACATCACTGTTCCTAAATGTTGACTGATAGCAGTGCTACTTTGTGCGTGTTATTGTCTCAACAATTACTTTCGCAATGAATACATCTTGTAAAGAAGTACTTTCGGCAGTCACGCGCGTGGACTTCAATGCAAAATATGTGAAGCCATTCGGCTGAATTAAAAGTTCATCTTCTCTCTGGAAATGTGTCGGCATCAGAATTTTAATATTGAGATCTCTGCTGAGATAGACATCCTGACTTCTAGTTTACGTGTGCTCAGGAAGGTTGCTAAGAGACCAGTCAAATGTAATCACGGAAAGTGGCCGGTATATCATCGTAAAAATCCAGTTTTGGTTTCTCAATGTAGAACCTAATAGTCAGATTTCATTTTGGATAAAGCGTCCAGTGTTTCAACGACCCCTTCATTTCTTATCAAAAAGCTGGTGCCACTGTTCGTTAAAATATTTCTAAGGGAGTGGTTCGCTTCACATCCACATCAGAATGGGACTGTGCAATACCTCGCTGAGATATGTGTAGGGGGATTTCATTGTGCGTTTGCAGATTTAAACCTTGTGACTGGCCTTGGGACTTCCCCAGGCACACACAGATGCCCAGATGTTCATCTCGCCTAAAGCCAACAGTCCAGCTTATTAACTTAACAAAACAGCTTGTTAAGCTAGTTGATTCTACACTATCCAAAACAGCGCTGAAGACACGGGCAGTAATATCAGACACAAACACACACACACGCTAAGCTGAACTGACAACTTAATTTATTCATTGAGCGTTATGTATGTATGTATATATATATATATATATATATATATATATATATATATATATATATCTTAATTACAAGAAGAGGGCACAGCGAAAAGCACTTTATTACTAACGTTTCGGCCGGGGTCCGGCCTTCGTCAGAGTGAACAATATCGTTGTTGGCAGGAGGCTTTTAAGCCAGCAACTCTCAGAATATCAAAACCTTATCACGACTAGGAACAAAGTGCAGAAATCATGTGAATGCGTGGATACAATCAGAAATGACATTGAAAGATACAGAAAAAAGCGGTAATTTAACACGTGGCACACACATGTGGTCAGCAAAATTGTTAGCGGGGCAGACAAGATAGTACGCCAGGACTTTCGTTTAAACCAGCAGAAACAGTATCAAATTTGTAAATGATATATGACTCACGGGTTTCTCTATCATGATGTGTCCTAAAACCTGATTGTAAAATGGTAACTCTTATTTTGTCGAATGAGTGACCGGGAATTCTGACGTGTTTAGATAGCGGAATGTTGGGGAGAGAGGTGCAGTGAGCCCTGTGGTTATTGAAGCGTAAACGGAATGCAGTTTCGGTTTGCCCTATGTACTGCTTGTTGCACACAGAGCACTCCAACAGGTAGATTACGTTTGAAGTGTCGCAGCAAAAAGTGCCATTAATTCTCATCTGATAGTTAGACGCGGTGCTGGTAGCTGTTGCTGAGGTAGTCATATGTGCGCAGATTCTGCATCTTGGCTTATTACATGGGCGGCAGCCTTCCGAGACATGCTGTGAAATTCTTGAAGAAGTCAACAAGTCACGTAGATTTTTTGACCGTCTGTAGACTACTCTGGGTGGGTCTGAGAATATAAGTTTAAGGCGTTGGCTTTGTTCGATGTTGTTATGATGTTTCCGAAGAATGTCGGTGACGTTAGGAATAGAAGCTGAATGAGTCAGAATCAAGTTGGTTTGCTGAACTAATTTAGGGCGATGGGATGTGTCCAAGAGAGCTCTTCGGTCAAGCTGGTCCGCACGTGCAAACGCGTCGTCGATTAGAGAAGCGGGGTACTTTTGTTGTGTTAATGCCTTTTTCAGGGCCATGCAGTTATGGTTGAAATCAGATTGTTCAGAGCAGATCCGTTTGTAGCGGAGTGCTTGGCCGTAGGGAATACTGGTCTTGCAGTGCTTTACGTGGCCACTATGGAAGTGAAGGTACCGGTGTCTCTCAGTGGGTTTCTTGTAGAGCGTCGTGACTAGTTTGCCATCACGAAGGAGTACTGTCACATCCAAAAAGTTAATACGCTCAGCTGAGTAAGCGTGCGAAAATGATATTGAATTATGTACGTGATTAAAAGCAGCGATGAAAGAAAGGAGTTCACGCTCGCCATGCTCCCAAATTAGGAATATGCAGTCTATGTAGCGTTTATATTAAAAAGGCTTGAGTGAGCGACCGGACAAGAAGTTGTTTTCTAATACACCCATGAGTATATTCGAATAATTAGGACCGATTTTTGTACCCATCGACGTACCGCTGATTTGAACATAATGATCGTTATTAAATTCAAAATTGTTAAGCTCAAGGATTATTTTCAGCAAAGCAGCAAGGGTTCCGCCATCGACACGATCGTTAATGCATAAAGTCTCATACACTTGTTTTACGGACTGAATACCATCCTCGTGGGGTATGTTAGTGTACAGCGAACACACATCTAAGGTAACGAGAAGCGAGTCGCATGGGATATGAAGGTCAGCAATGTCTCGTAAAAAGTGGTTGCTGTCTTTTATATAAGACGAAAATGTAGAGGGGATATGGCTGATAAGGGAATCAACAAAACGAGAAAGGTTCTCTGTTACAGTTCCTATGCCTGAAACAATTGGTCGTCCAGGGACGTCAGGCTTGTGTACCTTCGGCAAGAGATAGAATCTGCCTGAAATCGGGCTTAGTGGAATAATGGAGCTCTTGTCGTTATCAGTAATTCTTTTTTCTTTACACAGTTTCTCAATCTCGTCTTTAATTATGGAATAGAAGTGTTCAGTGGGATGGATTTCCCGTTTCCTATAGAACATAGAATCAGCCAATTGCCTGTGAGCATCCGCGACGTAGTCGTTTATGTTCATAATGACGATCGCACCACCTTTGTCGGCAGGCTTGATGACGATGTCACTGTTGTTCGCCAATTTTTTGATCGCATTGCTTTCCTCAGCTGAAATATTGTGCTTAAATCGGCGTTGCCTGTTGTAGGCATCCAGTATGTCGTTTTGAACTGCCTTTATGTAAAGATCAAGGCATCTCTCGCGCTGGCTGGGAGGTTTCCACCGTTTATTTGAAACCGAGTGGCTAGTGGCGTTGGTTGGGGCGGGTCGATCGTAAAAGTATTCTTGTAGTCGCAGATTTCTAGCGAAATTATCTAAGTCTTTCAAAAGTTGAAATTCATCAAAACTACCTGTGCTGGGAGAGAAATTCAACCCTCGTGACAAAACACTAATATCCTCTCTGGATAAGCTATAACTGTAAAGATTGATTATGTTATGGGAATCTGCTGGGTTATTTGATGTCCTTAAAGTGGTTTCATCGCTTGTCAGGGCTTGCGAGGACTCAGGCATAGGCACATCATCACGAAGGAGTTTTCTTGCTTTTACCGCGCTGATTTCATCTTCTTTCTTTTGACGGTATGTGTTTAGCAACGAGATTTCTTGATCCGACAATCCGGACTGAGATAGAAGCTGGTTCTCTGTGTTTAGCCGTGACTTAGCATAATGCTCATGGTGGCACGCGACAATACGGGTAAGTTCTAAGGAGGCTTTCTTCAGCGTTTGATCCCATTTAGCACGGTTGACAGAAGACAGATCTACGGCAGGCTTCTTCAAAATAGTGAGGCCTTTAGGAGCAATTGACGCAGCTAGGTACGTCTTTAAAGTAGACACATGTAGATTGGAGCGGACTCTCTTCTCAATTACTTTACGAGCCCGTAGAAAATTGCTACTTATGCAAACAGAAAGGGTCGTACCAGAAGGATGCTTAGGGCCTAGTCAGTTCAGTGTAGGCAACCTGGACACCTCGGCGGGGCTTGCGCACGGGTGAAGCGCTGGACCTAGAGGGGCACAGGTGGCGGCGATAGGAGCACTAGATGACTTGTAGGAAGGGGGTCGAGTGAGCTAGACGTTCGACGACGTGGAGAAGGGCTGAGTGGCTCAGGGTCATGGGTCGAAGTACGCTTTCCTCGCGGTCGTTTACGTGGGGGTTGGGCCGAAACTGCTTCCGACTCCAGGTTTGAAGGGCCCGCTGTAATGGACGTACCGACGTCGGCGGGCTCGAAACCAAGCCTTCGTTCGTCGTTTTTGCCTCTAGCAACCAAATACGTTTATCTTTCTATACTATATATATATATATATATATATATATATATATATATATATATATATATATATATATATATATATATATATATATATTTATTTTGAGTCGACGTTTCGGACAGAGCCTGTCCTTTCTCAAGACTGAAGTTACAGGGGTCTTCTTCCTCTTCTTAGGGAGTTGGCACTGGCACACATGTACGACACATGAACAAAAGAAACAAACGGTGGCAAAGAATACTAGAAAAGATACAGATAGAAAGAGAAAAAAGGGGGAACAAATAAAAAAGAAAAACGTGTTGTACCCCGCCGCCCACCCCGAAGCCGCGGGGAGCCGACCCCGGACGAGGGAAACAAAAAAAAAGGAAAACACGGAGCGGGAGAGGATAATGGCTACCCATCAAGGCAACAGAGCGGCGGCGTGTAAGGTGGACAGGAGCAGACGGTGGCGGGATCGCCCTACACACAAAAGTTTAAGACGCGTGCACTCGCGTACCCCGTACACAAAGAGTAAACAAATAAACAGAATAAAATGCAGACAGGGCCGGAGCTTCCGTCATCTGGAATCACTTCGGCAGCCAGAGCCAAGGCCGAATCAGCGGCGCCGTGAGCTTAACTAAACACACGTGCACTGTGCATGAAAACACCCAGACACACAGCAGTAAAACATCCGAGCTCATGCCAGTGTCGTGTGGCGGCTAAATGACAATGGCGGGAGCATTTAAGCGAGTAAGGTGTACAGAAACAGACGGTGGCGGAATTGTCCAACATATATAAATTGGAGATGCTTGCACTCGCGTGACCTGGCCAGGTCACGCGAGTGCAAGCATCTCCAATTTCTGGCTGAAGTTTGTCAGCAACACTTCACTTTTGTGGGCACAGGTTCGCCCAATAAAAGTTTTGTCTTTCACAGTAATGCTACTGTGTTCTTCAACGTCACCACCAGATGTCACATGGTATTCAGTCCGTAAAACAAGTGTATGAGACTTTATGCATTAACGATCGTGTCGATGGCGGAACCCTTGCTGCTTTGCTGAAAATAATCCTTGAGCTTAACAATTTTGAATTTAATAACGATCATTATGTTCAAATCAGACAGTAGCAATACTGTGAAAGACAAAACTAACTTTTATTGGGCGAACCTGTGCCCACAAAAGATGCTACACTTCCAGCTCAACGGTAGCGGCGAGCACGGTCGGCGATCGTCGAAAATCTGATCCGCGGGTCAAGCGCGTCGGCTGTTATATATCAGTCGTCGAATGTTCCAGACTAATCGTTGGGACCCGCGTGCCTTCAACAAAGTTCTACACCATTCACGTCAGGCGATGAAATCAGATAACATAAGGTTCGTCTACAACAGACAGCGAATAGAAGCATCGATGACTTGCCAGAAACTTCGGATAGATGCAGGCGCGTCCCGCGCTGTGTGATAACACTTGTTAGGCGGCGAAACGTGGTCGCCCGATAAAGATAAATGATACGTGTCATTACCCCCCTCTTGAAAAACATCGACCCAATGCTGCAAACAAACTAAATAAAAAAAGCACTCGTAGCATAGAAAACAACAAAAATAAGGAAGTTCGTCAGCGTCTGTAAAAGGGTTTAAGGCGCACCACGTGGACCACTTCAGATCGTGCGCGGCGCCGCTGTGAATGCGAAATGCCGTCTGGCACGACCTCATAGTCCAGTGAGCCAATACGTCGAATGACCTTGTAAGGTCCGAAATAGCGTCGCAATAGTTTCTCACTGATTCCTCGTCGGCGTATCGGGGTCCATACACAAACACGGTTGCCGGGCTGGTACTCGACGAAGCTTCGTCGCAGGTTGTAGTGTCGGCTGTCGGTACGCTGCTGGTTCTGGATCCGTAGGCGGGCGAGCTGTCGAGCTTCTTCGGCGCGCTGGAGATAGTGACGTCAAGATTTTCCTCGTCGGGGACGTGCGGCAGCATGGCGTCGAGCGTCGTCGTCGGGTTCCTGCCGTAAACCAGCTTAAATGGCTTGATCTGTGTTGTTTCTTGCACCGCCGTGTTGTAAGCGAATGTTACGTACGGCAGGACCGCATCCCATGTCTTGTGCTCGACGTCGACGTACATTGCTAGCATGTCGGCGAGGGTCTTGTTCAGGCGCTCCGTGAGACCATTCGTCTGCGGATGGTAGGCAGTTGTCCTCCTGCGACTTGTCTGGCTGTATTGCAGAATGGCTTGCGTGAGCTCTGCTGCAAAAGCCGTTCCTCTGTCGGTGATGAGGACTTCTGGAGCACCATGTTGCAGCAGGATGTTCTCGACGAAAAATTTCGCCACTTCGGCTGCGCTGCCTTTCGGCAGAGCTTTAGTTTCAGCGAAGCGGGTGAGATAGTCCGTCGCCAAGACGATCCACTTATTTCCGGAAGTTGATGTCGGAAACGGTCCCAACAAGTCCATCCCGATCTGCTGAAAAGGTAGGTAAGGAGGCTTGATCGGCTGTAGTAATCCCGCTGGCCTGGCCGGTAGTGTCTTGCGTCGCTGACAGTCCTCGGCATGTCTTGACGTAACGGGCGACATCGGCGGTTAGGTGCGGCCAGTAATATCTTTCTTGTATCCTTGATAGCTTCCGGGAGAAACCGAGGTGCCCAGCGGTCGGATCGGCATGTAGGGCGTGCAGTACTTCTGGACGCAGCGCCGACGGAACAACAAGAAGATAGTTGGCGCGGACTGGTGAGAAGTTCTTCTTCACGAGTAGGTTGTTTTGAAGACAATCCACGCTTAAATGCCCTAGGGACAACGTCGGTGTGCCCTTCCAAATAATCGACTAGGGCTTTTAGCTCCAGGTCTCCTCGTTGCTGTTCGGCGAAGTCTTCCGCGCCTATTATTCCAAGGTAGGCGTCGTCATCCTCGTCATCTTGCGGCGGCGGGTCAATGGGGGCGCGTGATAGGCAATCGGCATCTGAGTGTTTTCGTCCGGACTTCTAGGTTACAGTGATGTCGTATTATTGTAGTCTGAGGCTCCACCGTGCCAGCCGTCCTGAAGGGTCCTTTAAGTTAGCTAGCCAACACAATGCGTGATGGTCGCTGACCACTTTCAATGGCCTGCCATATAGGTAAGGGCGAAATTTCGTTGTTGCCCAAACTATGGCGAGACATTCCTTTTCGGTTGTAGAAAAATTGCCTTCCGCTTTTGACAACTACCGGCTAGCGTAAGCTATCACGTGTTCATGTCCACCTTTTCTCTGGACTAGGACGGCACCGAGGCCTAGGCTGCTGGCGTCAGTGTGGATTTCGGTATCGGCGTGCTCGTCGAAGTGCGCAAGTACGGGCGGCGACTGCATGCATCGTTTGAGTTCTTGAAATGCGTCGGCCTGCGGGGTTTCCCACTTGAACTCGACGTGACATTTAGTGAGTTGTGTCAGCGGTTCAGCGATGCGTGAAAAGTCCTTGACAAATCGCCTGTAGTAGGCACACATGCCAAGAAATCTACGCATTGCCTTCTTGTCGATGGGCTGCGGGAACTGTGCGATGGCAGCTGTCTTCTGTGGGTCAGGGTGGACTCCAGACTTGCTGATGATGTGGCCTAGGAACAGAAGCTCATCGTAAGCGAAGCGGCACTTTTCTGGCTTCAGAGTGAGCCCTGATGACTTGATGGCCTCTAGTACTGTGGCAAGTCACCTAAGGTGATCGTCGAAATTTGCGGCGAAGACAACGACGTCATCCAAGTAAACGAGACAGGTCTGCCACTTCAATCCTGCTAAAACCGTGTCCATCACGCGCTGGAACGTTGCAGGCACCGAGCACAGTCCAATTGGCATAACCTTGAACTCGTAGAGGCCGTCTGGGGTGATGAAGGCGGTCTTTTCGCGATCTTTTTCGGCGACTTCTATTTGCCAATGGCCAGACTTGAGGTCCATCGACGAGAAGTATTTTGCGTTGCCGAGCCGATCCAATGCGTCGTCTATCCGTGGGAGGGGGTGTACGTCCTTCTTCGTGATCTTGTTCAGACGACGATAATCGACGCAGAAACGGAGGGTTCCGACCTTTTTCTTCACCAGGACAACAGGGGATGCCCACGGGCTTTTCGACGGCTGGATGATGTCGTCGCGCAGCATTTCGTCGACTTGTTCTCTTATCGCTTCACGTTCTCGCAGCGAAATTCGGTAAGGGGTCTGGCGGAGTGGTCGAGCGCACTCCTCTGTGATTATGCGATGCTTGGCGACTTGTGTTTCTCGAATCCTCGATGACGTCGAAAAGCAGCCTTTGTATCGTCGGAGCAGACTTCTGAGCTGCTGTTGCTTAATCACGGGGATACTTGGATTAATGTTGTAGTCTTGTTCGGGAACCATGGTCGTCGGGGTAGATGCGGCAGAATCCGAGAGGACAAACGCATTACTGGTTTCCAGAATTTTCTCGATGTATGCGATCATCGTGCCCTTGTTGATGTGCTTGAACTCCTGGCTGAAGTTTGTCAGCAACACTTCACTTTTGTGGGCACAGGTTCGCCCAATAAAAGTTTTGTCTTTCACAGTAATGCTACTGTGTTCTTCAACGTCACCACCAGATGTCACGTGGTGGTGACGTTGAAGAAGACAGTAGCAATACTGTGAAAGACAAAACTAACTTTTATTGGGCGAACCTGTGCCCACAAAAGATGCTACACTTCCAGCTCAACGGTAGCGGCGAGCACGGTCGGCGATCGTCGAAAATCTGATCCGCGGGTCAAGCGCGTCGGCTGTTATATATCAGTCGTCGAATGTTCCAGACTAATCGTTGGGACCCGCGTGCCTTCAACAGAGTTCTACACCATTCGCGTCAGGCGATGAAATCAGATAACATAAGGTTCGTCTACAACAGACAGCGAATAGAAGCATCGATGACTTGCCAGAAACTTCGGATAGATGCAGGCGCGTCCCGCGCTGTGCGATAACACTTGTTAGGCGGCGAAACGTGGTCGCCCGATAAAGATAAATGACACGTGTCATTATGCAAACGCCGGCACAGTCACAGCATTGCAGAAATCAGCTACTGCAGTTAGCGGTCCGTATATAACGATTGATGAACCGAAAGCGACAAAGAAACTGACGCACACACACAAAGTAACAACAAAAGCTGCGACAGATGTCAAATTTAACGCTCTGGAACTTCATTTAACCATTCCCATAGATGTTATTGGTTGTAGATGTGAACAGGAATGTTCAGGGGCCAGTTATGTTTTCAGCGATGATGAAAGCATGTTGAGATGTGAGTGGGAAGCATAGTAGAGAAAAAAAAAATCAGTGGTAGCTACGGACTAGCTGGCTGACTGGGTTGTGGAACAGGCAGAGCAGCAGGTGAATAATCGACTTAATAAGAGACCTTGCGGGGCTAGTTGGTGACGCATTGTTTCTAGATAATTAATTCGGCGCTACTTTTTTCAGCGAGCTAGAAGAGCTAAGATAAAATAGGACGGGTAATCAACTGCGGTGCATTTATGGCATCTGGTGGGGCGGTACGGCGCTATCTTTTATCACATGGTCTGGTGGTTACACACAATTTTCAAGTGCACATATGAGCTGCGGAGCTTTAAGCCAGTTTTCATCATCGTGTTTCGTAAGCACCAGCCGCAGGGGTTTCCGGCGCTGGCGGTCAAAATTATAACTACTCAGGGGCGAAAAGGCGCCACCTATAGAGACCTATGCAGATCAGATTCTAGTGGGATCGTGGCAGGCTTTGAGGCGGTTGACGTGGACGGTCCCCGGCCTTGGCGACGGCGATCAATGGTGTGGGAGGCTTGAAGAGTCATTTATCCAGGGATGTCTGCCTGAGACGGCTGTACTGGCCCTGGAATTTTCTGAAACGTTTGGAGGACAGTCCGGGGCAGGAGGAAGGTACCCGTAGCAAGACCAAAGCGTCCTGAAGATAAGCTTGAAGAAGTGCAGTTTCGTCACTTATCGTTCATAATTTAGTTACCGTTACGGACCCCTTTTGGGGCCTTACAAAAGGGTGAGGACCACCGTCAAGATAGACAGAGCTAATGCAAACTGAATTCGGTTAAATATCTACTTTCACAAAATACGGCATTCTCGTGACCTACATTGCTGGGGTGGCGTTCCGCGAGTGTGTGCAGCTTGATGCCTGTAGCGCGATGTGTGATTCAGCGTGATACCACGCAGAGGGTAGCATTTGAACGCCAGATTTGGGAATGGTCCGGGCTTGAAGGCAGTGAACACGGAGCGTTGTTGCTTTCATTGTCCAAGCACTAGTTTTGCCGCGAAGTGTCACGTTAGTGTTCCAGGTAGGAATAGAAACCTTCATAGCGCAAAAGTGTTGACACAGCGATCCTAATCAGTGTGTCCTGCACAAAAAGGAGCATTCTGGCGACCTGCATCATTGCGGTGGCTTGGTCGCTGATTAATCATGACTGCTTTTCAGGCACTAGTACGTGTGAGGCAGGAAGGAACGGACAATCTGGCGGCATTCTCGTAAATTCGAAAGCATCAGGTCAGTACGACAGTACGGTGTCCATCATGCAGGAAAGGTCATGGCAGTAGGCACGAACGAAAGATAGAATGTTGTGATGACCCCCATAATGCGCAGGTCCACACGGGACGGAGAGGCAAAGAGACACCGTATGGCTCAGTTTAAACAAACAAGTATATTCAATAATTACACATGATTAAGGTTATACATCAGAGGCTGGGGCGTCCGAGCTTACGTGCCGACGACTTCATGGGGGCGATGGAGTGGCTCCGGAGTTGGGCTCGAGCGGTTGCTGGCAGAAGCTGCACGCCGTCGGGCTTCGGCGCTGAAGGCCCTCTTGGCGAACGATGTCGTCCTCCGCGTGTATGCAGTAGAATTTCAATAGTCGTCCGTTTCTTCGAGGATGGTTCACAAACCCTTCCTCTCGTGTCGTTCGGCTTGGAAGATGAACAGGAGGCGAGCTTGTAGATGATGACAGCAGAGCATAATTTTACAAACATACATATACAGAGAGTTAAACTGGAAAAAGCAGAACTGAATTTACAAAAGAACAAACTTTGCACTACTTTACTCATCGACCGGGCAGGTTAGTGCCTAAGTAGCATCACATTACATGCTAAGCATGGAGCCCCAGCTCAGACTGGACTGCATCCGTTTACATGTGCTTTTAAGCACTTGATTAACAAAGGACTAAGGGCGGTCATTTCCAGTGGCCCGCCCAAAGCATCAATTCTCCAATCCAAAATAACATGCGAGATGGGGACCACCCCTTGGGTTGGGCTTAGCCTCGAACCCAGAGTCTGTTAACAATACAAACTAAATAAACAACAAAAACGCCACCACTCTCTCTCAAGTGAGAGTATACACAGGCTCTCTCTTCGGAGCTAATTCACTAGCGCCTGTCTTTCCACATTCTTGGCGAGTACTGCCTGTCTGTCTGACAGGTGTCCGTCACGGCCCTTCTGGGAAGCTGTGGGTGCCTTCCCGGCGATAGCCCACGACAAAGGGGGGGGGGAGGGAAAGAATGTTGTCTTCGCGGTAGCGCATAGCGTCGGCTGTGGTACGGCGCGCTCTGGCCCGCTGACAGCTCCCTTGTCCTGGAATGTGCCCGGAAATTGGGGAGGATAAAGCCTGTTTCCCCGGGGCGGCGGCGGGTCCGGTTGTTCTGGTCGTCACTCAAAGAGCATGGCTGGGTAATTGATGATGCCGCTGTCACGGGTCTCCGTCTACGCCGCGCCGTCGAACGTGGATCCTCGTAGCACACACGGCATGTCACACTCGCTCACCCTCCAGAAGAATGTTCTCCGAACATTTGAGTCCACGCAGCTCCCCTTGTCTTTCTGAATCGCCTCGCACAGTGCGTCCGACAAAACACTTTTCGCTGCACTCAACACCACTGCACAACACCATATGCCTCCGCTGTTAATACAGGCGTCTCCAGGGGCAGCACTGATCTTCTTTTACAGATAAACATGAAACTCAGCACCCAAGCCTCTCCTTTCTAGTCCAAACTGGACGAAATAAATTTACCACAGTTACAAAGGAGCTCCCACTTCTAGCACGATCACGGCACAGACAAAAATATAGATAACGAAAGGAAGTAGGGCAGGTTCTGCATGCGCTCCGCATGCTCTCCTGTGAAGGTGTTACTTAATGACAGAAAGGTTTAACTACCAACTCCGATAACTTAACACATAAGCACATAGCAATGTTATGAGCTGCGGCATTACACAATTCTAACCAGTTCACAACTCCGCTCTGTTTACGCCATTAGTCCGACTTAGCTTTCCGATTTCGCAGCGGATATCGGCCTTCATGAGTCATACTAAGTAAGTCTGTGCCCCTTTGTCTGCTTTGGGACTCGCGAGGGCTCGTGGCAGGAGCCTCTCCTGGCGTTATCTGCGCGGCAACCTCGCGCGCTTCTTCTTCTAGCAATGCATGAAGTAAATCCGGGGGCATTCCGGCCGTCACCTCGGGCGCCTGCCGAACAAATGCAGGAGAGGGCGTTTCTTGCGAACTATCTGCGCGCTCCGCTTCACTTCTGTCCCCATCAAAATCCGCGCTTTCCCTTTCCTCATTTCGTGAATACTGAACCGGTGTCGACTTGAGGCGATTTGCGTGTATCCTTATCAAACGCCGGTTCACGTCTCGGACTCTGAAGTTTACCGGAGAAAGCTTCTCGACAACCTCGCACGGTCCTCTCCACTTCGTCTGGAACTTACGAGCTAGCCCAATCTGCCTTTGGCAGTTTTCAATGTACACGCTGTCCCCCACATTAAACGGCGCGTCTCTAGAACTGCGATCGTGCAACTCCTTCCTGCGCTTCGCCGCTTTCTTTAAGGACTCCTTTGCGATGTCCCTCGCCACTTGCAAGCGCGATTCTAGCTCAACCTTATAGTCGTCCAGTGAAGCGTATGGGACACGACGGGGGCCCTCTGGCACTTCACTAGGCTGGTCCGGGTCTCGGCCGTAGAGAAGAAAGAATGGCGATTCGCCCGTGCTCTCGTGTGCTGCGGAATTGTAGGCAAACATTGCATACGGGAGCCACAAATCCCAGTCCCGCTGGTCGCGCGAAACAAAATGCGACAGGAACCCGGCCACGGTTTGGTTCAGTCGCTCCACCGCGCCGTTGCAAGCCGGATGGTACGGTGTTGTATGCTTCTTAGCGATCTTAAGCAGCTCGCAAACTCTCCTCATTAGCTGCGACACGAAGTTCGTTCCCCGATCTGTCAAGAGTTGCCTCGGGGGTCCATGTCGGAGCACGATCTGTTCGACAAATGCTCTTGCAACCGTGTCTGCCTTCTGATCTGGGAGTGCTACCGCTTCCGCGTATTTTGAAAGGTGATCGACAAATACTAAAATGTACTTGTTTCCGGAAGTGGTCGTGGGCAATGGGCCCATTATGTCCATACCTGTCCGCTCGAAGGGAGCCGAAACCTCAGGGAACGGCTGAATTGGAGCTGGTCTTCGTCCCTTGGGTGTTTTTCTTTCGAGACAGGAATCACACTTCGCACAGTAGTCTCTAACATCCTGTCGCATGCCACTCCAAAAGTACAAACGCTCCACACGCCTGCGTGTCTTCGCTACGCCAAAATGACCAGCGCATGGCGCATCGTGAAACGCGCGAAGAACCCTTTCTGTCCACGACCGAGGTATGACGACTCTCTCCCAAGCGGTTTTCTCTAATCTCCCTTTCCTGGTTGGCCTCGTGCGCCGACACAGGGTGCCGTCTTTGTCAATGAAATAACCTAGCTGTTCGGGGTGAGACGGTGCGCCCTCTAAGCTTTCGATTATTCGCTTCAGGTCAGGATCTTTGCACTGCTCTGTGCGTAATTCGGCGGGGTCGACTATGGGGACAAAGTCATCTATAGCTGCCACGGCAGCAGTGCGGCTGAGTGCATCAGCATTCAGATGTGTCTTTCCTGACTTGTGCTCAACTTCAAAGCAGTATTCCTGCAGGTGTAGATTCCATCTAGCGAGTCGCGAGCTAGGGTCCCTGACACTCATCACCCATTTCAGAGGATGGCAGTCTGTGACTAGCTTGAATTTGCGGCCGTAAAGGTAGCATCTGAAGTGCTTTACTGCCCAGACAACGGCGAGGCACTCCCTTTCTGTAGCTCCGTACTTTTGCTCTGTGGGGCTCAGCTGTCGGCTAGCAAAAGCAACGGGATGTTCTTTGCCCTCGATAACCTGAGATAGCACGGCACCAACTGCGAACTTTGACGCATCTGTGGCCATAACGAAGGGCAAACTAAAATCCGGGTGGCGCAACAGCGGTGCACTCATTAGCTTCCTTTTCAGGGCCCCAAAAGCATTCTCCGCGTTTTCGTCCCCGCGAAAGGCGACATTTTTGGCTGTTAAGGCGGTGAGCGGCTTCCCGAGCTTGGCGAACTCCTCTATGTGCCTTCGGTAGTAACCGATCAGGCCGAGAAACTGCTGGACCTGGCGGACGCTAGTCGGGGATGGAAAATCCGAGACACACCTTAGTTTCTCAGGGTCCGGTCGCACGCCGTCAGCTGAAACAACGTGCCCGAGGTATTTCACCTCGTTTTTGAGGAATTGGCACTTAGAGGGCTTCAGCTTGAGACCCGCTGCTCTTAGTCGCACCAAAACCTGCTCAATATCGCGCAAATGGTTATCAAAACTGTCACTGTATATGATAATGTCATCCATACACACGAAGCACAGCCTTCCCAGAAGACCTGCCAGGATAACATCAGCGGTTCTCTGCCAGACAGCAGGGCTGTTGGCCAGACCCATCGGCATTCTTTTCCATTCATAGTGCCCTGAGGGCGTGTTGAATGCCGTTTTCTCGGCATCTGCCGGATCCATTGCTATCTGCCAGAATCCCGCCGCCATGTCCACTACCGTGAAGTACCTGGCAGAGCCCAGCTGAGAAAGCGTCTCCTGTATATTGGGGATGGGGTATGGATCGATGCGAGTTACGGCATTTAGTTTGCGGTAGTCCACTACCAATCGATACGAGCCATCTGGCTTTTCCACCAATAGTGCTGGTGCTCCCCAGGGTGACTTTGAGTGTTCGACAATGCCGCGATCAATCAGGTCCTGCACCTGCCGCTCCATCTCCTCACGTTGGGAGTAAGGAATCCTGTACGCACGCTGGTAAACGGGCGATGAAGTGCCGGTTTCTATCCTGTGCTTTATAACGCCACAGCAGCCCAAATCCAGGTTTTACGCGGCGAATACCTCCGAGTAGTCGTTCAGCAAACCAGCCAGAGCCTCCCTCTCCCTGGATTTTACGTGAGAAAGATCGAACGACACCTTTGGAGCAGCCGAAGGACTAGCATGCTCTACAGTTGCGAGTACCGTATCGGTGGGCTCACGTTGCTCTATCGCAGAGGTGAAGAAAGCCAATGTTTTGTTCTTGGGAAGGCTCAGTGGCTGCTGGCTACAGTTAACCACCCGTAGGGGCACTCTGTGGGCGTCATTAACTGTCACGAGGCACGCGGCTGCCTTCAGGCCATTGCTGAGAGAGTCGACCGGCTCAGGCACTCCCACGGCGCCGCTCTCTACATCTGAAGGCACAAACGCGTACAAAATGTGCTCCGACCAAGGAAGGACGACCGCCTCCTCGACCAGCCGGACGGCAACCCGCGAATATACCTTCTCCAATGATCCCACTGTTTGACGGGTGTCAATATCGGTAATGCGAATCTCAGCCCCTCTCCTGTTCAAAAACGGAACTTTTGAGCCGCCCGCATTAACCTCTTCCTCAGAGAATGAGACTACTACCTTCCCTTTTCTCAAAAAATCCTGCCCTAATATACCTGACACTCCGTTTGGCAGAGACACCGTGTCCGGGCATACGTAGCAGGGGTGCTCCAATGCAATTCCGCCGAGAGAGAAGTGTAACCGGTAGAGTCCACTTATGCCAAGAGGATCCCCCGTTATGCCTACAAATTTGGTTGCCATACCACCAGACGCTTCCAACACCTCGCGGTCCCCCTTCCTTCGAAGCGTGTTAAAACTGCTCTCCTTAAGCAATGTCACCTTTGACCCCGTATCTATCAACAATTCCATGCAACAACCATTTAACTTGCAACGCACAACAGGGCATGCCTCGTCGGCCACACAAACTACCACCACCTCATCATCTACTGCTCCCTCCCCACGCTCCTCAGGCTGGGGAGGACTACCTAGTTTTTTGTCTCGGTATCTGGAGCCCCGCTGTCGGCTTGCTTAGGGCGTGTCTCGCCTGCTTCTCTTTGTGGCTCCCCACGGCGCACGTTTTGGCAGAACCTGGCGATGTGTCCGCCACCCTGGCAAGCGAAGCATACGATTTCTTCAAAATCTCGCATACCACGCCTGTAGCTTTGTGGCGGTCTCCGGTTTCCAGCGAATGGGCGCTGTTGAGCGCGCGCTTCAACCTGGCGTTCTACCTGCTGAGTTAGCAGCTGTTCCAAGCGATCTAACCGCTCTGTCAAGAGAGCAACCTCAGGGTTGAGCACCGCTCTCTCTCTATGACGCGTACTCTCGCTGCGGCTGTCGTTAACGCCTCATTTCGTTCCTCATCCAATGCGGCCTCCACGGCTTGGTCGAAATTGCTCGGCTTGCGCGAGAGCACGAACCGGCGCACGGGGTCTTGCAGACCAGCCACGAACAAAGCGGTCATTTCCTCTTTAAGTATATCCTCCGCGTATTTCTTCCTTAGCTGGTCTCCTTCCTCCTCCCTGCTTAACGTATCGCGTGCTAGGCGCTGAAGCCGCGACGCAAATGTTCGCACGTCCTCCCCTACCATCTGTCCGGCGTCACGGAACCTCTGTACCCGCACGTGACGTGGTTCAGTGTCGAAATGCTCAAACGCGAGCTTCTTAAATTCCGCAAATGATTTTGTGGATTTTACTTTTTCGTCTCGCCAGGCAAAATCATGAGCAGCTCCTGCCATCTTACACCTCGCCATTCCCAGCATTTGAGCATCGGACCATCCCCCCATTTTCCCAATCTCTTCTAGCATGGAAAAGAAATCGCAGATTGGAACCCCTGTCTTATCTCCCGTAAACGTCGGAATGACGCTTCCTAATGCCAGCATGCTTGCTCCGAGCGACGGCTGTGGAGTGGGAGCTCCCTCAGATACAGTCATTTTTTTTTCAAGCCCTCCAGTGCCTCAAGCCTCTCAAATGGGGGTAAAAGTCCCACAATCAGTCCCGTGATTCCCTTTTGATTACAATTTTGAAGTCATGAATGTCACCGCATTCAGAGGACATTTGCTTTTGAGACCCCACTTCTGACACCAGTGTGATGACCCCCATAATGCGCAGGTCCACACGGGACGGAGAGGCAAAGAGACACCGTATGGCTCAGTTTAAACAAACAAGTATATTCAATAATTACACATGATTAAGGTTATACATCAGAGGCTGGGGCGTCCGAGCTTACGTGCCGACGACTTCATGGGGGCGATGGAGTGGCTCCGGAGTTGGGCTCGAGCGGTTGCTGGCAGAAGCTGCACGCCGTCGGGCTTCGGCGCTGAAGGCCCTCTTGGCGAACGATGTCGTCCTCCGCGTGTATGCAGTAGAATTTCAATAGTCGTCCGTTTCTTCGAGGATGGTTCACAAACCCTTCCTCTCGTGTCGTTCGGCTTGGAAGATGAACAGGAGGCGAGCTTGTAGATGATGACAGCAGAGCATAATTTTACAAACATACATATACAGAGAGTTAAACTGGAAAAAGCAGAACTGAATTTACAAAAGAACAAACTTTGCACTACTTTACTCATCGACCGGGCAGGTTAGTGCTTAAGTAGCATCACATTACATGCTAAGCATGGAGCCCCAGCTCAGACTGGACTGCATCCGTTTACATGTGCTTTTAAGCACTTGATTAACAAAGGACTAAGGGCGGTCATTTCCAGTGGCCCGCCCAAAGCATCAATTCTCCAATCCAAAATAACATGCGAGATGGGTACCACCCCTTGGGTTGGGCTTAGCCTCGAACCCAGAGTCTGTTAACAATACAAACTAAATAAACAACAAAAACGCCACCACTCTCTCTCAAGTGAGAGTATACACAGGCTCTCTCTTCGGAGCTAATTCACTAGCGCCTGTCTTTCCACATTCTTGGCGAGTACTGCCTGTCTGTCTGACAGGTGTCCGTCACGGCCCTTCTGGGAAGCTGTGGGTGCCTTCCCGGCGATAGCCCACGACAAAGGGGGGGGGGGGGGGGAGCGAAAGAATGTTGTCTTCGCGGTAGCGCATAGCGTCGGCTGTGGTACGGCGCGCTCTGGCCCGCTGACAGCTCCCTTGTCCTGGAATGTGCCCGGAAATTGGGGAGGATAAAGCCTGTTTCCCCGGGGCGGCGGCGGGTCCGGTTGTTCTGGTCGTCACTCAAAGAGCATGGCTGGGTAATTGATGATGCCGCTGTCACGGGTCTCCGTCTACGCCGCGCCGTCGAACGTGGATCCTCGTAGCACACACGGAATGTCACAATGTGATGGTAGCTTGCGTCTTCGATTTGTGAGTGTAGGTGACAAATGGTAGAATACGACCGCAGGCACACAGACATGAATGGTCATCATATCGCCAAGGGTGTGGTTAAAGCGATCAGCGATGCCAGAAGACGTGATCTATGTCAGTGAGCTACTGCTTGGGGGCACCATGGCGAAGAATGCTATGATGGAGGATGATTGCCGTAGCGCGTAAGAGGATCGATGGGGATGATGTTCCAGCGATTGCCATTATGTTAGCTGGAAGTGGGCTCCACAGGTACATGCCAACGCACTCGAATGCCTGCGCTGGGCAAGGCAGCGGCTGCAGAAGAGCGGTGAGGTGGCAGGTAGATTTCTCTTCGGCGCTGACATTCGGGGCATGACTGGACGTGCTGCCATACATAACGATACATCCCATGTCACTAGTAACGAAGGCTCAGGCTGTTTAAATTCATCGACAAGCCGGCGTTGGAACGCTGGCGATCATCGTGGAAGAGGGATCAGATGGCGCATCACAGATGTATCAGAATGACAACCGGTGACTTGCGACCATCGAAAGGTAATTCCCACTGTAACGAAGGGCCCGTGTTTTGGAGAAATGGCGCGATTGGCGCCATGAGCTCGGAACGAAGGGTACGACAATCGGCTAGGCAAGAGTAAAAGAGAGCAATTTACGGATGCTCTCGCGGCTCAGAACCCTGGCCTGGAAAAACAAAAAGATGCTGGGCAGAATAAGAGCTGAGTAAGACGGCTGAGGCCAACGTGAGATAGCATCAGCATGCGCATGTTTCCAGCCGAACTTATAGACAACGTGAATGTCGTACTCTTTGAGACGCAGAGAACGACGCGCCAGTTGACCGGAGGGATCCTTCCAAATGGACAGCCAGCAGAGTGCGTGTAATCGGTTACAGCGTCGAAAGGGCTCCCGTTTAAGTAACAGAGAAATTGACAAATTATGGCTAATTACTTTTTCTCGGTCACGGATTAGTTGTCTTCATCTTTGATTGGCAGAGTCCGGTTGCCATAAGCAGCAGCGTACTCGTAAAAGTTAGCCTTGTACGGAGCGAGAACCGCAGCGGACCTATCCCGATAACATCGGTGTGTATTTCTGCGTGAGAACGAGTGTAAAAATAACGTATGATGGGCGGAGTTTTCAGGAGGTGGCGTAGCGGCGCAATGGCTTCATCGCATACCGGCGACTAGAAAAAAATGTCGAAAGGTCGTGTCTGGAGAGAAGCTGGGTCATGGCTGTAATCATAGCTGCAAAATTGAAGACGAAGCAGCGGAAGTGTAAGCAGAGGCCAACGAAGCAGCGAAGTTCTTTCTTTGAAGTGGGTTTTGGAAATACCGCCCCAGCGCACAGCTTTGCCAGTTGCGGGAGAACACCATCCTTGTGAACGACGTAGCCGAGAATGGTGATCTTCTGAGCTCCAAAGTGGAAGTTATTTAAGGTGGACTGGAGGCCAGCGTGGGCCAGGCATCCAAGAACAGTCGCAAAGTGCTGAAGGTGAGATGGGAAGCCTGGAGATGGTTTGGTTTGGTTTCTGGTGGTTTAACGTCGCAATGCGACTCCGCCTATGAGAGACGCCGTACTGAAAGGATCCGAAAATTTCAACCACAGGGGGTTCTTTAACGTGCACTGATATTGCACAGTACACGGGCATCTAGAATTTCACCTCCATCGAAATTCGACCGCTGCGAGCGGCATCGAACTGCTGCCCTTCGGGTCAGCAGCCGAGCGCCATAACCACTGAGCCACCACGGCGACGGAAACCTGGAGAGATGACAAAGTTGTCCAAGTAACAAAGGCATGTGTGCTACTTCAGCTTCATGAGGGGGTTGTCCACCATGCGCTCGAGAGTGGCAGGAACGTTGCATAGGCCGAACGACATGACATTAAACTCGTAGAGCCCATCGGCTGTGAAAAAAAGCTGTTTTCTGGCAACTGGCCTCTGCCATCGGCAACTGGGTGTAACCAGATTACTGGCCAAATAAACAAAGGAACTCAGCCTCTGCAGGCAGTGTTATGACCATACTTCGAACCGGAGTAAGTGACATCCGGGATCTGCCAACACAGCCGACAACCTCGCGATGGCTGCAAGCCGGATGTCTTTTGTCTCGGAAAAAAAAGGTCCCCTCTCCATCGCGCCTCCTGACCACTTCGAGGGGACATTGGAAATAAAACTGAGTCAACCGGTGCGTATGCAGCGGACTCTCCTACAGGCTGCCGACGAGTCAGTGACGGCAATGCGGGGTCAACACCCGCATTTTCTCCGCAGCTGCGACAGTAAGCTTCCCGTGAAAGCCGCCTGAGCACCCTCAGCCACATGATGAAGATAGCTGCCAAGGCCAGCCGTAATTCACCGTCCCGAGCGGATACGGGGTCAGCGGGGTCCAGTCATCATGCTTGACAGCGACAATCGTCTTCAAAGGGGAAGTTGTCGACAAGCGGTTTCCTTACACCGCGTGGCATTTCACGTAGCCTGGGCCATGCACTGATGAGGAACACGTGCGACCGCCTGCAAACCGTGGGAACGCCACTCGCGGACTTTCCGATGTCTACGCGACGTAGCTGGCATCCTCCTCTCAAGCTGAACACGTGACGGGGGCGTGTTCCCTAAGGAGAGAGTGCGTGATGAATGCCACAGTGCACTTTTCGGCACACGCCTGCCTCGGCAAGCCCGGCCTCCATCTAGGGATTTCAGGGAATGGAAACCCTATAAAACTCGGCGCCGATTACGGCCGAATAGATGTCTCTCATCTAGAACACTTTTACTGATAAGCGCTCTCAGTTGCTGTACGTGTACATGATGAAAATATTTTATAACGATTTTGTTTACCTTCCTCTTAACCTTGTCTCCAATTCTACTCGTGCTACTATGCTACCTTGCTCGCAGCAGCAGTCGACGGGCTCGTTGATACGTGCGAGAGGGTAAACGTCCTTGAATGTAATATTTTTGAGACTGTGGTAGTGCTCGAAGAGCCAGATGTGAGATTTTTCTTTATATGGAAAACTGGAGATGCCGACAGGCTGTGCGATAACTGGATCAAATGAAGTTGGAGCATGTCGTTCATTCCTTCGGTAGTGATGCGGTGCTCGGCGACTGGAATTTTGTATATGGGCGCTGGCGCAAAAGTGCATGGGTGCCAGTGGCAGTATATTGGGTATGTTGCGCGGCCCAAGAAAAGTTACTGGTAGTCAAACGAAGCTTTGGCATGCTGCAGGATGGCGACAAATTGGGCTCGCTGTTTGGGCGTCATCAGCGTGACGGCGCGGTGGAGTCATGGAGAGTAGACTGGTTGGTGACCGATCTGATGGCGCTGATTTGAATGGCAGCAGTGTTATCGACGAGGAGGTAGCCGTTGGCGGGATGGCATAATTCCACACCACGAAGTGAGTATCCTCGCAATAAAGTTGTGGGGCAGCAGAACAGATTTGAAACATCACTAGGGCTGGAGCCGCCAAAATTTCGAGTACGGCAGGTGGCAGCGAAGCCAATTTCCGGTCAATGCAATACTACGAGGGGGCGTAAATACAGTTCAGTTGGAGAGGGTGCCACAAAAAGAAAGGAATAAAAGCTAAAGAAAAGGCGGAGCGTCTGTGTCTTCTGCGACGCCCACATCAGCGGCCCCTTCATGACTGCGTTCAAGAAAGCGTCAATCAGTGGCGACTGTTGAAGCTGAGAATGGGCGCAGTTGATAACAGTGTGATATGTGGAGAGGAAGCTCAAAAGAGGACGACTTCGTCAGATGAGTGGGTGAGGACCATGAATTCGATTGTATAAGATACGTCTCGGATGAGAAAGCAGGATGGGAGAGGCTGCTAATGTCCTGAGCGTTGGCGGTGTGAAATGAAACGGCAGGAAGTGGTCACCTTTTTCCGTCTGCGGCAGAGGGCTTGACCGACAGGAAATGTTGTTGGAGTGTCAACTACTGCTTCGACGGCAACTCCTTCAACGAACATTGCAATAACATTGACTGGCGTGGAAAAGGTCTTGAATGATTCGCTAGCGGCGCAGTTCCTTCATCTGGAACTGCAGCAGTTAGTTTTCCGCTTCGACGAGTGGTTGCCGACGGATCATCAGAGAAGACAAACAACGGCGTGCAGACAGCAAGCAGTGGGAGTGAAGGGCACAACGAACAGAACAAGGATCCGGATGAGGCTTATTTCAAGCCAGCGGGATGGACGACGGGAGACTGTAGACCGGCTCATGTCTATAATGGCAGTCATGGGGTCCGCGACTGCGGCACCATTTGGCCGCGTGGCGAGCGACTCTGGATGCGTGAAAATTAGGACGGTTGTTTGGCGTGCGCCATGGGTTCAGAGGCCCGGAGAGAGCCGGAGCAGCTATCCAATGGGTCTCGATGAGGTAACGGGGATCAAATAGGCCGTGACGACCGGCGAGGGGCAAGGCCTGGCCATGGCAGTGCACAACAGAGGAGCAGCGATGATGGGTATGGGACAATACCTCAGTTGCCTGCGGCTGTGTGACGTGCTGGAGGGCGGGAATCAGGGACGGCTTAGGCGCAGGCGGGACGATAGAAAAGGACAACTTGCGGGCGACTTCCTCGTGGGCAAACTGCTCTAAGTGCCGGAGGAGTGACTGGTTGCCCGGAGCACCATCCCCTGCGATAAAAGCTGGAAAGAGTGGCCACTTTGTGTCCGACACGCCGTGTGGGAAGACACTGCTTGCGCCGCTTTGACAGTAGCTGATGACGTCGGCAGCTTTCTGGCACATTGTCTGGGGACACACGCTGTGGCCTATCCTTGTTCAAGGTAATGTCATTTGCACTTTGTTCTGTCCCGGTAACGTTCTAGCGCGTAGTGTACACAATATTGGCACACCTCAAGTGGCATATTTGCGTCGTATACTTCGAAGACGTCGTCTTCTCCTCTAGCTTTGACCATCACTTAATAGGCTTCGGACAACGCCAGAGGCAATAAAGTTATCACGGCTCACCCTGAATTCGGAGAAATGCCATTCTTCAAGAGCAGCTGGTCTAAGCCTCATCATTGCAACGATAGAATAAGCCCGAACCCGAAGAAAACTCCTTCTATCGCAGTTTCCTCAGCCGACCGACAAGAAAACTGAATGCTGGTTCTTCGGGTTGTGCGCTTATTGTCACCGATTTCTAAAGAACTTCTCGCGCATAGCCGAAGCCGCGACGCACCTTACGAACTCGGAGAAGGAGGCACAAACCTTTATTTGTCATATGACAATGGGGGTAGGTGTTAGGGATGTGGTTCAAACAGGTGCGTGGTCCCTCGCGACGGCGTTAAGTGTCTTGAAGACCATGCTTCTCTCCGACCTCCAGGGCCCAGCCCACTATCCGGAATTGTACCCCCGGGTGAGGGTTGAGCAACGCAGTCTCCCACTGACTTGGTTTGAGATTTGGATGTGTCATCGAGGTGGGAAGCTTCGCAATGTGAAACACTCCAGGAACTTATACTTTGCTTATTGTTGCCGCCCATGCATGGAAACTTCGACGAAATCACCGATGGCGAAATTCAAACATACGAAAATAGAGTGGGCCTAGCAGCCGCGGTTCTCGTCCACAAGCAGTAGTCTTCCATTATGTGAAAATTGCGTTCATATATGGTTTCGAGCTCAAAAATGCGTTTGTGCAGAATTGCTGGGTAGGCATCCGCAGGACGACGGTGACGATGCCTTCCTAGGACCAACCAGCTCCAGCACGTTCGCGCAGCAGCAAGGCTTAGACACCTACCTCCAACACTTTGCCATCTACTTGGAATTAAGGCGAGCCTTCTGCACACTCACTCGTTCAAGCAACGATTGCCCTCGTTACTCGTAGAGAATGTTGTCGTCATGAAGAACTTCGTACACAACAAAACTGCTGAATTCCTTGCTGTACCTATAAGCAGTCGCGAAGGTGCTCTACAGGCTTCACACTACGAGCCGACAGCTGGGCATGTTTGGTGTTGTCGCACCCTCCACCGAGTTAAAAACAAGCATTACTGGTCCCGACAATCTGCCGATGTCGCACGTTATGTGCATACTTTCGGAGATTTTCAGCGACGAAAGACCTCTCACCCGACCAGCAAGATTCCTAAACCCTGTAGAATCCCCGTCAACGGCTTCCATGTATATCGGCATGGACTAACTTAGCCATTTTGCAAAGTTAACATCTGGAAATAATTCATCGTAGCGACCCAGTACGTGACCCTCTACGTGGAGACAAAAGACCGCATGAAATAAACACCAGCAGAATTAGCCAATTTTTTTTTGCATTGCATTCTTCCGCGCACGGCGGCCTAGATGTGCTCACCACGAATAGAGGAACAGCATTCACAGCGGAACTGACCCAGGCGATCCTCCGTTACAGTCAAACAAGCCGCCGGAGGACAACCAGGTACCATCCACATACGAACGACCTTAGAAGACCCTTGAACAAGGAAGGCCATAGCATGCAACGTTTTTACGTATGCCGACGCCGAACAAGAACTGTTGGCGTCAATCTGCCTTCCGGCTTCTTCGCTTACAACACCGTAGTGCAGCAGCCTACTCAGATGACGCCATTCAGGCTAGTCCATGGCAAGCAGGACACGACGAAGCCTGACGGCCACTTGCCCAACGTAACTGACGAAGATAACCTCGACCTCGCCGCCCACCTACAGCGAGTGAAGCACGTCACCCGACCGGGCCGCGCTTTAAAGACCAACAGTGCACCGACGCCCAACGCCACAACCTGCGCCGACGTCTCGCAGGATACACGCCGGGTGATCGTGTATGGATGCGGACGCCCATTCGCGAGCGAACTGTGTGAAACGCTTTTTCGCGGCTACTTCTGCCCATACAAGACTATTCGTAGACTTGGAGAGCTTGACTAGTGGCCTCAAGACACAGCGACAGTATCGCAGCGGCGCCGCGCATACCAGACGTTTTACAATTTCTGCGCCTAATGCCTTATTATGTGCGCTTGTGGACATTCTCGGTGGCGGCTCTTCATTCTCAGTGTTGACATTTGCCCACAAAATTATTTAACTATAAAGCACTGCGTCGATGCTTCTTTAAGAAATTGGTAACGCCACACACCTTTGCAATGGTTATTTGATCGTACTCAAAACCGCGGGCACACGAATTTCTCACTCTGTGACGTAAGATGCACCGCGATTTATCTCGAATAATCATACTGACGCGGAACAGACCTGGCGTTGTCGTAGTCTCTCGTGGTTACTTTGCACGCCGTATCAAGAAAGTTCGTTGTGCGCTTTAGATTGTGCACGCCCGAGAGTGGCGAGGTTTCTGTTCGACGACCGCTTAACGCGCTTGTTGCTTCCGCCGTCGCTAAGTTGTTCAGTTCTTTGTAGGTGCAACTCAGTCCAATAAAGAATTTGTTTTCGAAGACTTTTCGCTGTCTTCCTCAACGCCGTACTGCCCTCACCACTACGTGAAAATATTCATGGTATTGTAGGTCATTCTCACGGAAACGTTGCTGCGTTCGAAGAGTTCCACGACGTTTTCTATGTATGCAGCTACTATAGTTATCGCCGCAGTGTTGGGCTCGACAACACAACCGTAGATCGGCGAGAAGCTTACCAGCTGCGAAGCGCCTAAATACCTCTGTTGGGCTGCTTTTGATGGCTTGGTATATGGTTTATGGGTGTTTAACGTCCCAAAACGACTCAGGCTATGAGGGACGCCGCAGTAAAGGGCTCCAGAAATCTCGACCACCTGAGGTTCTTTACCGTGCATTGACATCGCACAGTACAAGAGCCTCTGGAATTTTGCCTACATCAAAATTCGACTGCTGCGGCTGGGACCAAACCCTCGTCTTTCGCGTCAGCAGCCGAGCGCCATAAGTACTCAGCTACCACGGCGGCCTAAGCTGCTTTTGAAAATTGGTTTCCCGGGAAAGAAACGGCGCAGGAACTGTCTGCCTTTCCGGTGGGCGCACAACCATGTTGTGAATAAAAAAATTGATTCATTCGCGAATGCAAAATCAAATGAAGAGCTTTATTTAGCTAAGTTGTTTTCACCTATCCTTTCGACAAAATCGGAGACCAAAGTGCACATCATAATAATAATATTAATTGGATTTTTAGGGAAAGAAAATGGCGCAGTATCTGTCTCATATACCATTGGACACCTGAACCGCGCCGTTAGGGAAGGGATAAAGGAGGCAGTGAAAAAAGAAAGGAAGAAAAGGTGCCGTAGTGGAGGGCTCCCGAATACTTTCGACCACCTAGGGATCTTTAACGGGCACTGACATCCCACAGCACACGGGCGCCAACGTGCACATCACGAAATGACGATTAGTTTGCCTCCACCCGCATCCCTCTGCTACCACTGGCTCCCTACCATGGCCCTCCGAAGGCCGCCCTATTACGGATTCAAGGACCAAAGGTCGTCGGTACGAATCCCCCACACACACCAGGCTTCAACTCGACTAACAACTTTGTGCGCCGCGATGTGCCGATTCATTTTCCAACACTCTGGACCCTCTGAGCCAAACAGGTGGGCCACAATTTTATCACAAATGGCGACCCCAAGTGGCATTGGTTTCGGCACCCGCTTAGAGACTACATATACAGCGGAGCACGGACCCCGTAGGGCCTACCCTTTCCTTTCAATCTTTTTTCCCCTCCCCTCCTCTTTCTACGACACGCCGGCAGTGGGCGTGGAGGCTAGTCCTCCAGTAGACAAGCCCGTGTCTCCCTCCTTTCCATCCTTCCCAACAATCACTGAAGAAGAAGAAGAACCCCGTAGAGTATCTGATACGGTAGTAGTAGTAGTAGTAGTTTTAGTAGAAAACATTTATTCCAAAAGGTAGAACAGAGAGGCGAAAATACAGATTTTGAGTGGAGTCCTTATTTCAGGACCCCAATGTCCACCGCAGTTGCTCTTGCTTGGGATATCAGCTTTCGCTGCGTCGCCAAGTCAGAGCTGAGCAGGGCAGACTCCCACTGTTCCTCGGAGTGATGTTTGTCTAGTTCGGGGGGGCTTGGGACCGGAGCAGCCCCACGTTACATGATATGTTGTTGGAATTCCGCCACACCAGGGGCAGATTCTGTCATATCTATCGGGAAAGATGATGTGGTACTTGTGTAGGTTAGGAAAGGTGTTCGTCTGTAGTTGTCGCCATTCCCTCGCCTCTGCCGCCGTTAGCTTACGGTGTGGTGGGGGATAGACTTGTATTTGTGTTCGGAGAAGGAGGAGGCGCTCGCCGTATGTAGAGGGGAGAGGGGTGAGGTCGAGGAGGTTAGTCGCTCGGTTAGTATATCCTCGAGCTAGACTGTCCGCGGCCTCGTTTCCCTCTTGGACTCGTGCCCAGGAGTCCAAGTGATTTGGTGTTTGCATGTGGAATTTTGAACTTGTGGGGTAGTCATAATGGGAGCGACAGAGTGTGGAAGTCTGCCAGAGAGGAAGAGGCGACACGCGGACTGGGAGTCGGTAATAATTTTTAACTCATTTCCCGTAGCGTCGCCGTGCTGGATTGCGAGGGCAATTGCAGCAGTTTCTGCTACTGTGGGAGAGCAGTTTCGTAAGGAGGCGCTGGCGATTTCCTTGAACTTGGTGTCCAAGACGACCGCCACCGCGTTTGTTGAATCGGGGTACATGGCTGCGTCGACGTATACAGCATTTTGTGCCTGTCGATGTGTGCGGCGCAGATAGTCCACTGGCGCCTTTCATTGTCTCTTTTGTGAGTCCGGGTGCATGTTCTTCGGGGGTGGAGCTACATACACGAGAGTTCGCAGAGTTGAGGGCAGGTCTCGGTTGTCCTGTACGGCGCGTATGTCAGCCGGGGAACCCACTCTTTCCAAGATTGCGCATCCAGCTTTGGTGGTGAGGAGGCGTTCCTTTTGCGATGCTAGGACGGCTTCAAGAATTTCTTCTATTGTGTTGGTCAGTCCCAGGTCCTCGAGGTGACAGCTGTCCGTGTACATCGGGAGGCCTAACGCATGTTTGTAGGCGGTACGGATGATGGCGTCTGCTTTGTCTCGCTCATTCCCCAGAAGTGGTAGGAATGGGAGACCGTATGACAGGCGGCTCATAACTAGAGCCTATATCAGTCGAATTGTATCCTCCTCTCTCGTGGCTTTTCGGATGTGGTGATGCGCCGAATCATGCGTGAGATCTGGAGGGCAGTTGTCCGGAGACGCTGTGACGTGTGGTTGGCTTTCCTGTCGCTCTGAATCCAAAGGCCCAGGATGCGGATAAGAGGGACTTCCTTTATTCTCGTGCCTTGGAGGTAAACCTCGATGTCGCCGGAAGATTTGTAGGCATAGCCCTGAATGCGGATAATTTCGGATTTCTCGGGTGCGTAGCGGAGGCCGCAATTTCCTGCTTGTCTTCCTACGCAATTGACTACCTCTTGTAGGGTGTTTTCTTTGTCGGCAAGGCAACCCCAGGTGGACCAGATGGTAATATCATCAGCGTAGATAGTATAGCCGATGCCTTCAATAGCCTCGAGTGCTTTTGCCATGCCGATCATAGCTATATTGAAGACGAGAGGAGAGATGATAGAGTTCAGAAGCGTGAATTGTTGGGCGAGTTGGTACATGTTGACGTGAAAAAAACCAGCGAGAAAAGACGCAAGACCAGAGGAAGACGCACACAGACTGTCGCCGGACTTTCAACTGAATTTATTAAGGTTCCACCACATATTTATAGATGCTACTTGCGCAGGCGCACATACATGCCACATGCAACAAAGTCCGGACGTCATTGCTAGCCAGATAAAAAATTCCATTCTTTGTCAGTGAGAATAACAGATGGGTCGCTGATACAAACACGCTCGTTCTTTTTAAAACAAAAACGCTTCTAACAGCTCGCGCTCGTGCCTGGACTTCCCGCGGCCGATAATGGTAGCATTGTTCAGCAAAGCTCAGCAATTTTGCTAACATTCATAGCGCAAGACGAACACGGACACGAGGGGAGACACCACATAGCGCCGACTTCAACAAAAGTTTATTGCTGTGCGAGCGACTATATATGGTGTACAGCGGGCATGCGCAGCAACGAAAGAGGACCGGGAATTGAAGCGTAGAAGTGAAGGGTCCAGTGTTGTAGGCATCTTCAGATATGTGGATGATTTTCTCGTTTTCACCGGCACAGAAGATATGTCCAATCAGGCAAACTTGTTTAGTGTTCTGTCTTTGTTTACTGAATGCCTTCAACCACTAATCTTGACGCATGAACTGGCTGTGAACAGATTCATCAGATTTCTTGACTTGGGTATTTATTTTTCCGCTGACCATGTGTGCTGGGCTTATGAACCGCGGGGAAACAAACCTGTTCTTCCTTTTGGTTCAGCCCACTCAAAACTAGTGAAACGTGCGATTGTCAAGTCATGCTTTTGCAGTGCTCTCGAGAAATCATGCGAGCATAGACTGGAGTCTGCGTTCCTTAACCAGGTGACCAGGTTGAGCAGCTCTGGCTATCCAGGCACGCTCTTGTTAGCGGTTGCAGAGAGCTTGCTCAAAGAGTGCAGGGAAGTGGTTCGTAGCCAAGACGGAGCTGACAGAGATTGGAGAAAGAATATGACGGTATTGCCGTACATGCACACCATCGCCCACCAGCTCAAAAAAATAGGAAAAAGAGCAGGAGTTCATGTGGTCTTTTCCGCACCTGAGAAACGCTCTAAACTATGCAAAAAGGTGAATTACGCCGTCTCTGTCAGCAATTCCTGCGCTGTTAGGCACAGCAGCCATTTGTGAAGTGCGCGAGAAACGTGGTGTACTCGATTCAATTGCCCTGTGGACGAGCCTACATTGGCCAAACAGGCAGGTGCCTCAACGAGAGGCTCATGGAACATAACAACAGCGTCATCGGGGCATCTCGTCATCTCGGCATACACTGCCGTGATTGCCAACAGTGCAAGGAACGTGGTCCTTCTTTGGGAGGAACCACCATCCTTCACAAGTACATAAGCAAAACAGCCAGGGAGATTGCTGAGGCTGGAGAGACTGCAAAAAAAAAGGATCACTGTGTCAGCACTCCATCATTGCTGTTAAGTGATAAGGAGCGTCATATCTTGCGAATTTCGGAATGAGTATTATGGCTTCGACGTTCTTGTGCGCATACTGCTTTTTAGGTTTTTTAGCTTTTTGTTTTCCTTTTTTTGTCGTGTGCAGAAAATGATGTGTTCGCTTGCGATGTGGCGCCGCTACCAGATGCTCATGATTGTACCTTTTCGTTGCTGCGCATGCCCGCTGTACACCATATATAGTCGCTCGCACAGCAATAAACTTTTGTTGAATTCGGCGCTTTGTGGTGTCTCCCCTCGTGTCCGTGTTCGTCTTGCGCTGTGAATGTTAGCATGAAGTACCGACTCGCCCAGCAACTTATTTCAGCAATTTTGGCACTCCTTGACATGTATGGCCAGGTTGTCGAGCTCGGAACTGCAAACGGATCCGGCGGAACAAGTTCTCCTAAGGCGCGTTGCAAAAACAATGACACCATCTTCTGCCAAGAGCCTTCTTCAGTCACAATGGCTCAAAGGATTTCCCAGCTTATGAGTCTTTGCCGTGAAAAACACACGCAAGACATTTTGTTCACATTTGCGGATCTCATTTTCCAATCTAGACAAATTTAGCTGGTTGAGCAGACGGAGGGCTAGAGCCTTCGCCTTACGAGGTTTGAAATCCGACGGCTTAAAATTTTTCTCGATCGCTTCGTTCGCCTTCTTTTCACATAATAAAGAAGGAAGCCCGACAAACCAACCTTCCTTATCCGCCTGTAGAAAACTGAGGTTGTACTGTTCGAAGTGGGCAATCAAGGGTCGCAGGTCTTCACTCTTCTTATTGCTTTCCCATGTCTTCTCCAGGCATCCAACGCCTTCCGACACACAGTCGGTCCTCTCTTCTGGTGGGGCCCTCCTGGCGACTCTGTGCACAGCTGCTAAAAGCTCGTGTTTCTGTGCTCGTGGTTCCAGGCTGAACTTCGGGCCCATCTTCAAAATGTCATCCAAGGCTGGCGGAAGGCAGGCTCCGTTTAAGTACGTGACCGGAGTGCCAGCTGCATCCTTCTTGGGTTTCTTCGGCAAACTTCGTAGCTCATTCCAGTACACCTCGATGAGTATGGCAGAGAGGCGACTATGCTCTCTTAGCTTCTTTTAAGCCACCCACGGATGCTCGTACTGCTGGCAGAGATAGCGCAACCAGTCTTGCAGGTGCCTACTTTGGCGGTGAAGCTCGGACTTTAGAATCTTACAAGTGCGCTTCCAGTGTCCTGTAGAAGGCAGAAGGGGGCCAAACAGCTGTTGAATTTCCAAAGGCCGGATGCCAATCTTGAGGCAATAGGACACGAAGCGTGTCCTACAGGTAGTTACGGCGATGGCGCTGACGCAAGATGACAAGACGTCCGTGGAAGAAGACAAATGTAGAAAGGAGCCCAGGGTACAAAAATAGTAGTTCAGAAGCGTGAATTGTTGGGCGACTTGGTACATGTTGACGTGAAAAAAACCAGCGAGAAAAGACGCAAGACCAGAGGAAGACGCACACAGACTGTCGCCGGACTTTCAACTGAATTTATTAAGGTTCCACCACATATTTAAAGCCACTACTTGCGCAGGCGCACACACATGCCACATTCAACAAAGTCCGGACGTCATTACTAGCCAGATAAAAAAATTGCATTCTTTGTCAGTGAGAATAGTGCCTGTTCAAAGAACATGGTCCTCACCAAAGATTTACCCTCTGACAACACCATTAGGTTTCTAGTTATAGAACTCAAGTCTTTAGATGACGAACACGTTTGCTGGAAGTATGCCCCTCGGTCTAAAAAGGCGCTTTTGCCTTATGCTTCCGCTCACTCGAAGCTGGTAAAACGTGGCATTGCCAACCTGTGTTCCTCAAATGCACTGAGAAAAATTTGCCCGCATGCCATGCAGCAGAGTCTTGCCGAGCAGGTGGTTTGACTAGAGGCCTCTGGGTTTCCTTCCTCTTTGCTGTTGGCGGTCCCTGAAACCTTGGGCAAGAAAATGAAGAAGTCTGCTGCCAATACCGAGCACCCAACAGAGAGGACAAGGAATTTTGAGGTGATTCCCTACTACCATGGAAATTCGCATGGACTGAAAAAGGTTTCCCAAAAATTTGGAGTGAATTTGGTGTTTTCGGCCCCCCGAAAGGTTTCCAGCCTTTGCGTCCGTATCTCCAGCTCCAAGCGAGAACCTGCCTGCAAAACTAAGCACCAAACTAAGTTCACGAAGTGTGCTGTGGGGGTAGTATATTCTATCCCTACTTCTTGTGGGAAAATTTACATTGGGCAGACGGGGCAATGTCTGAACGAGCGACTCAGGGAACATGGCAGAACGTTGCGCTTAGGTACAGGGAGCAACCTGGCCATACATGTCAAGGAGCGCCAAAATTGCTGAGCTTTGCTGAACAATGCTACCATCATCGGCCGCGGGAAGTCCAGGCACGAGCGCGAGCTGTTAGAAGAGTTTTTAATAAAAAAGAACCAGCGTGTTTGTATCAGCGACCCATCTGTTATTCTCACTGACAAAGAATAAAATTTTTTATCTGGCTAGTAATGACGTCCGGACTTTCTTGAATGTGGCATGTATGTGCGCCTGCGCAAGTAGTGGCTATAAATATGTGGTGGAACATTAATAAATTCAGTTGAAAGTCCGGCGACAGTCTGTGTGCGTCTTCCTCTGGTCTTGCGTCTTTTCTCGCTGTTTTTTTTTCACGTCATGATGATAGAGCCTAGGGGAGTGCCTTTGTTGGATGTCTGCTCTGTGCCGGAGCGGACATCTCCCGTGCCAATCGTGGCCGTGCGGTTGCTGAGAAAGTTTTTGATGTAGTTGAAGGTCTTGTGTCCGCAATCGAGGGCGTTGAGCTCTTTCAAGATGGCGTCGTTAGAAACGTTGTCAAATGCGCCTTTCAGATCAAGTGCCATAATTAGGTGCTCGCCGCCTCTCGGGATGTTACTGAGTACTCCTTCCTTGAGAAGGAGGAAAGCGTCTTGCGTAGAAAGACCTGTCCTGAAGCCGATCATAGGGGGTGGAAAGAGGTTGTTGTCCTCTATGTAGTTTTGGAGGCGGGTCTGGATAACGCGCTCGTATAGTTTGCCCAGGCAAGAGGTGAGGGAGATGGGTCGTAATGTTCCAGGCTTGGTGGTTTGCCTGGTTTTGAGATAGTCACGATTTCGGAGTGTTTTCACTCTGCAGGGAGTTCTCCCGCCTCCCATAGGGTGTCATTTATGTAGGTAGTGAGGACCTCGATCTGCGACTTGCCCAGGTTTCGAATCATCCCATTTGTGATCTTGTCCGCGCCAGCTGCCGTGTTGCGTGTGGCAGATCGAGCCGCGGCGTAAACCTCGGCAGTGGTGATGGGGGCGTCCAGCCTCTCATTTGGGCCTCCCGTGTACGTGATTGTGCTGGGAGGATGGGGGGTGCCGATGTATTTGGTTTTGAGGGCGGTGAGGAGGGCCGCGTCGTCTCCGGGGTACAGATGGGTGATTTTCTTGAGTGTACGGTTAGTGGCAGACCGCGACGTTTGCGGATCGACGAGGCTGCGGAGGATCGTCCAGGTGCGGGAGGTCCCCAGCGTGCCGCGTAGTGACTCGCAAAATTCCTGCCAATTCTTTTGAGAGAGGTGTTGTGCATACTCTTGTGCTTTTGCCGTGATCTGTGACATGCGGAGTCTCAGTGGACGATTGAGGCGTTGGCGTTTTCATCTGCGAACTAGAATCCGTCGGGTCTGCCACAACTTCAGAAGGTGACGATCGACCGCCGGATTATCGGGTGTGCATTGTACTTCGGTGGTGGCCTCCTTGTGTGCTTTCCGAATCTGTTCACTCCATTCACAGATTGATTTAATGGGGTCTTCCGGAACGGGCTGTGCACGGTATTTAGTCCAGTACGTGATTTTGGCTGTTCCCAGGTGCGACAAATGTTTGCTGAGGTGATAGACGTGCTTACGATGTAGTGGTCACTACCTAAGCTCTCTCCGAGATTTGTCCACGTAGCGTTATGGATGTTCTTGACGATTCTAAGGTCAGGGCATGAATCGCGCGTGACGCTGTTTCCTTCGCGGGTTGGGTATAAAGGATCAGTAAGTATTTCCAGGCCCAGGGCATCCCGAGCTCGTACCACGCTCAGACCACGCAGCGAGTTCGTTTTGTAGCCCCTTCCCTGTGGGGGGACGTTAAAGTCACCGAGTGCGATAAGCTGATGCGAAACAGCTAGCTGATCTGCCTCTTGAAGTATGTCAGAGAAATCGGCCTTGGTTGCTCGTGAGGGGCGATACACGTTCAGAACGAAGGTGCTCTTGCGGCCCCTCTTGTTGGGAATGACCTCGATCATGTATTCGATCTCCTGTTCTCTCAAGGAATGTTCGACCACCGTGATGTCCTTAGAAACAATGGTGGCAACTTTTGGCGAGCTCGCGTTGTGGATTGTGTAATATCCAGGGAGAGTCGGCGCCGGGTCGGCTCCTACCTCTTGTAGGCAGATTATATCGGGTCGAATGGGGGTGACATTGATGTATTGTTTCAAGAGGCTTTGTTTTCTCCTGAAACTTCGGCAATTCCATTGTCAGATCTCTAGGCGGTCAGGAGTGCCTGATTTAGCGAGCGGAGCCATCCTGGTGGCTGGTAAAGCTCCTGACAGATTCGTTGTCGCTACTCATAGCGACCGCCGCGGTCGCGGACCGGTAGGTTTTTGCTCGAGGGTTGTCAGAGCAGAAAACGTGTTATCTGATACGGGTTCAATTGGACTTATTTTTGGAAATGTGGCGGAAAGTTTGAAGGTTGCTTCACTTCCGCCACCGGTTGGCCCGGTATTCCACTGCCTCCAGGATCGGCCGTCTTTAGCGCGTCTTAACTATCCTGTCTCTCTATCCCATCTTTGAACTCTCGTACTATCTGCACGTGGTAGCGATTGTGGCTCGGCTTGAGCCAGTGAGCAGGCCTGTGCATTTTCCTCTTCTTTCTCCTTGGCAACAGCAGAAAGACAGACACGCCAGCACAGGGGGTTAGCCGGCCGCCGTGCTGGCCCGACGACGCGCGCGGTCACGTGATAGGGGGTAACATTTTAAGGCGAAAGCTTTTAATGGCTAATCGTTGTCCGCCCGTCCGTGAAATCTGTCACACTATGACGTCATCATTGGCATAATTTCTATAACCTATACTCTTCACAATAAGTGGTGATTAGTTAACTAGTCACTAATTTGTAATTAGTTTAAAATTAAAAACAAGAAATACAAAGTTAAGAATAAAAACAAATAAACCTCTTACGAAGATAATGAATAAATAAATGAAAATATGAAACAGGAAAGGAACGAATTAACTATAATTGGACAAAAATAAACATAGAAACAACAGAAAAATCAATGCCTTACAGGCGCGGTAAAAAGAAACGAGTTTTAGAAAGTTTCGCGCTTTCGCATCCCTGCATTGCAGACTTGAATACCTCAACAATATTTGCACCATGCTGCAGCAGTTTAGTCACTTAACCGGCCGCCATCTTGATATCTCGGACGGATAAGAAACGTTCGAATGCGAGTAGTAAGAGTTAACGCTCTTAACAGGAGGAGGTATTGAAAAAAAATAGAAGACGCTTAAGCTTCGCCTTCAAGAGTGGAACGCGATAGCGTGCTGCTTCGCTGCCAGGGAGTCCACTGAACGCCATCGCCTTGCCCGTTGGACAAATCGCTCGGAGTCTCTAGTAGGCCTCTGAAAACAACACAGACGCTGCTCCACACAAGCACTCGTACATGGCTGCGGTTCCATCACACCTGTTCAAAAACGAACGAGACTACACCGACGCAAAAAGGTCGTCTACGCGCGCGCCATCTCGCGGGCCAGCGCCGTGCATGGCGAAGGGGTTTCAATTAGTTCCACACGATGGCGCTATGACTGCACGCCAAGCACGGAAGAAATTTACCGGAAACGCCTTGTACTCGCTTAATTCCAACATCTGTAATTTACATAGTCATAATTACTTATGTACGCCTGAGTTCAGATCTCGAAGGCAGTTTTCTAAGAAACTCGTGCATTGACCAGACGCGCTTTTATTCATGTTTAAGCGTCGAGCCGTCGTGGTGGAGTAGAAGCGTGCCCCGTTTAGAACCCAAAACAAAAATATGAAAATGAAAATTGGCGTCTGCGGAAAGGAAATGGCGCAGTATCTGTCTCACATCTCGGCGGACACCTGAACCGCGCCGTAAGGGAAGGAATAAACGAGGTACTGAGAGAAAGAAGAGGTTTGGTTTATGGGGGATTAACGTCCCAAGGCGACTCAGACTGTGAGGGACATCGTAGTGATGGTGTCCGGAAATTTCTACCACCCGAGGTTCTTTAACGTGCACTGACATCGCACAGTGCACGGGGATGTAGAATATCGCCTCCATCAAAATTCTACCGCGCGCAAGAAAAGGTTGCCTTAATGGAAGTCTCCGGAATAATTTCGACCACCTGAGAATCTTTAAAGTACACTACCGTAGCACAGCACACGGGCGCCTCTTGCGTTTCGCCGTCATCGAAACGTGGCCGCCGCGGCGTGGTTCGAACACGGGTACTCCGGCTCAGTAGACGAGCGCCTTAACCACTGTGCCACCGCGGCGGGTTAAAGAGCTCTCTTGGACGCCGCGCTTTTATTTATGAGCGTTTGCTCTCACTACTAACGTTTGTCAAGGACGCGTCTGTTCGCAATGACGGTCAAATTGACCAAAACAATTGCCACGTGACCACACTATATAACATAGCAACAGTAGTCGTACGCGCCACAATAAATATGTATACTTTCGATCCGTTATACCGGGTATCACAGGGCAGACAAAGTAATTGTCAAAAATCCTCAGAAATTAAAAGGTCGCTTTTGCGGCATGGTATTTCCAGTGGTGGTTCGACAGCGCAACAGCACACACAGACCAAGTAGGAGACGAGACACACAAAATAGCGCTGATTTGTGTGTCTCGTCTCCTACTTGGTCTGTGTGTGCTGTTGCGCTGTCGAACCACCACTATGCATCACCAACTAGCCCAATCTGCAGTTCTTCTACGGTATTTCGAGGTTTGGCGGACTCCAGAAAATTGGTGAATCATCTTAACTATTAACGTGATAAATGATTTCTGAAAATTAACCTATATTAGCTATTACAGTTAGGCACCTTGTTGCAATTAGAGATTTGTAGCCAGTCGTTAGTAACCATTGTATCAGTTTTTATAATATCGAAAACGAGATTACCCTCGCCGTTGTGGCTCGACAAAATCTCGCCGCATCGTGCGAAAGTACATGTGCTTTGGACAGCATGCAGGCAAAGCAACCCGTCCAGTGCACGTAACTAGTCGAAATAGCCAAATTTCGCCGAGCCACAGCGGCAAAAGTAATCGCGTTTTCGATATTATAAAACCTGTTATGGCGGCTACTAACGACAGGATACAGACCTCATTGAAAATAGTCGACTGACTGCAATAGTGAAAAAGTTAATGATTAGAAATTAGATAACCACCTTACTAGATAAGACGACTCACCGGTCTTCTGCTGTGCACCAATGCTGGCAGTAACATGCCGCGAAAGCAGTGTTTTTACCTCAAAAAATTGTATTTTTAAAAATTACTTCGTCTTCCCTGTAACACCCGCTATGTGTGCCAGTATAGCGGCTATCGAAGTGGAACTCCCTCGGGACCACGATTTGCATAAAATTTGGGGTCCACTCGTTTGACGCAGAACGTTTCAAGCGGTTTAAAATCACTTTGCATGATCCTGAGAATAAATTACTGGTTGAGATGAAGCTCAAAATTTGTGTGGGATTCGCACCGACGACTGCTCCACCACCAACCGCGCATTCCGAGGACCTTCAGACGGCCATCACGGCCAAACCGTTTGTCGCAATTGGCTCCGAATGGCGTCAAACGATTCGTCGTGCTCTGACGCTTATGTTTATGAAATTTATAAACTGATATTAGGAGCAAATATACCGGTTACAGCCAAGGTGGCTGTAAATCGCAATAGCGCAAACTTCATGAGGTAGATGGCGCTTGTTGTTTTTTAGAAGGTTTACCAGATTGGTGGCTAAAATCAAGATAATAATAATTGGTTTTTGGGGGAAAGGAAATGGCGCACTATCTGTCTCATATATCGCTGGACACCTGAACCGCGGCGTAAGGGAAGGATAAAGGAGGGAGTGAAAGAAGAAAGGAAGAGAGAGGTGCCGTAGTGGAGGGCTCCGGAATAATTTCGACCACCTGGGGATCTTTAACGTGCACTGACATCGCACAGTACACGGGCGCCTTAGCGTTTTTCCTCCATAAAAACGCAGCCGCCGCGGTCGGGTTCGAACCCAGGAACTCCGGATCAGTAGTCGAGCGCCCTAACCCCTGAGCCACCGCGGTGGGGCAACAAGAGTAAAATTTCAAATAGTCATGGCTAGGTGGCTTGAACCACCGCCCGATTTAAAGGGTTCCGCCTTATCTATCCATCCATCCGTGGGATGTTTCCGCAAGCATTTGCGGATGTTTGGGTTTGGTCTTCTCCGCGTTTGCTGGGCACAACGCTCTTAAGTCGAAAACTGAGGCACTGTCGGCGAAGAATGTTACATTTTTTTCTTGTTTTTTTTGCTTGTCTACCTAGAACGATAATCCCTTACAGCGATGGGATTTTCGGGTTTTCTCAATATCGTTATGAGTGGATTGCACTGCAATTCGAGCATTTAGCATAAGCCACAATTCGGCCTCGCGATATACTATAGAAATTCGTGCACGCTATCTTCATGCAGGAACCTGAGCCGGCTCGTGTTCATATGTGTCCATCACCCACTCAGAGATGCCTTCTTTGCTTGTGGCCGTAAGTCACGTTGTTGTACCTTAACAGGCTGTGTTATTTTCAAGGTTGAGAATCCCGTGGCACCGGGAATCAAACGCTGTTTCCCTTGCACGCGTGGCGGATGCTGTACCTCTACGCCAGCGTTGGGGTGCGGCCTGATCTCGGCGACCAGAACCGACAAAGCACTGTCTCATCATGGTTTAGTACTTGGCCATAACCCCTAAGAATATACCAGTTAACCTTCGGTCCTCAGTCCCCATCGACTGCGGAGCAACTGACCAAGGCGGCGGTGACACCTGCAGCACGCAGCGGAGGGTGCTAAGAATGTCTGGCTCTAGACAGACCGCCAGTGAAAAGTGAACCTACAACTAGAAACGTTTAACGCTAGAACCTTATCGAGTGAGCTAGCGGGTGTTAAAGGGGATATCATAGGGCTTAGTTAGCTTAAGGGGACAGACGATGCGTACATTGCCACGTATTTTTGTATTGTTTGTTTCCTCATTCCTCAAACTTGCCGAAAAGTGGCTTTATCGCTTTGTTTCTGATGCAAGACGTGACCAGATTTATCTCGATTGGTCGCATCCAGGCGCAGCCGATTCTAGGCTCTTCTAGATGGTTGTAGTAAATTTGCATGCCGCATCTCGAAAGTTCGCTATCAGCTTTAAGTTGAGGACAGCCGGGAGCGGCGGGAACGAAGATCAATCGGTGGCAAATGTTGGGCTGTGTGGATACAGTCCAAGGCAGCGGCAGTTCGGGGATTGGATAGCCCTTTTTTTGTTATTCGCTTTAGGTGACGGTAACCGATGCAAAAGCGCCAGGCACCGTCCTTTTTTTTTTCAACTAAAACCAACGGGGAGGCCCACGCACTTGAAGGCCAGTTCTGCGCAGGAGAATGTATGGCCGTCGATGAACGGCCGAGGAGTCTCTGGTGTTTATGCGATGCTTAACAATCGAAGTTCACCCCAAAGACCGGTCGTCAAAATCAAATATGGCACAAAAAGTTCCTAAGCACGTCTAATATCATGAACTTGGGCTGGATATATGTCAGGAGTTATCATCGTCGAGTACTCGCCGCCGGGCACGGTGACAACAGAGGATGGGCAATTAGAAGAGGAGCGATACGCTGAGCGGTGGCTGCGGCGTCGTGTATATTCTGGAGCCAAGATTTCGCAACGCCTGCATCCAGGAGCAGGTGATGACAGTGGTCCGTTTTTCTATACGGCACTTTCGCTCTTTCTGACAACGCTACTATAACTGGTATAAATATAGGCGGAACTGGGCTATTTCGTTATACCACAGCAATTAGGTTCGAATGCGCTTTGTAATCAAGAATAAAGCCAAATCGAGCCTCAAAGGCGAGATATACGAACTACCACCGTTCCGTCCATATCGTTACGCAGTAGTACTGTAAGGAACAGGGCAAAAAAACGCTGGATAAAAAAGTGCACCGGGCCGCTGTCTTCACCTCCTCCTCCTGGATGCCTGCGTGGTAAGATCGTGGCGCCATACATACTGTTAGATGCTGGGCTCCAACCCCATAGCAGGAAACCGGTGTTGTGGGATTACGCGTCGATCCCACCGCTGCCACCAGTTGTTAGATGCGGGCCCCTGGTTCGCCTGTGCCGTCTCTCGCCAAGGTCGGTGTCCCCGGGTTCCGGATCGGGAGACTGCTGTTGTGGGGGTGACGAAGAGATGAGACGGTCTTCGAGGTGAAGAAGAGACTGAAAGGTTTATTTACATTTATACATAGATTGAAAGAGTCAATCGGGAGCTGGCTGATCACACGCCAGATCGGGGCTTAAATAGGGTCCGCTGTCCCCAGGTCCCTAGTTGGGGAATCTAGTTCATTAAAAATGCGTCGAATCACTGTGATGTAGATCACGTGTCCAGTCTTTCGGGTCTGCCCCCAGCCACACACTCTTGCCACTTCTGGCAGATTAGGGTCCGCGCTATCCAGGCTTCAGTGATGAATAGCCCGAAGGGGGTCCCATGGCCGCGTCGAAGGTCAGTCACCTGCACTTCACAGCGGTAGCGTGGGAACGAAAGGATCCCACCGCAGTTCGCAGAAGCTTTCACGTGGAGCGTGGGACCGAAAGGCTACCACTGCAGTTTGCAGAAGGTTCCACGTATAAGGAAAAGCACAGTCTAAGACGAAGTTGTTTTCGAAGCACGAGGATTCCGGCGACGTTGGCTTAGTCAAACCCGGCCGCATTTGTCACGGCTCATTTGAAGTCCCGCCGCTCGCCGGCTCCCCCGTCGTCGCCTCCGAGAGAAACATGTCCCGCGTGGGTCCGGCGTTGAGAACAAAAGACAGGTTCACCAAAGCCGTTCTCAGACAGCGGAGGGCCGTTTCACCCCGTAAAAAGCATGGGGGGGGGTGGAAGGACCCTTGTAGACGCCACCACCTGCACTCGTGGCGCTGCAACCACATCGACGGCCCTTTGAAGCCTCTGTCGATTGATGATTCCCAGTGGCTTGAATATTCTTGGCATGTTGGCGTCTCCAAACGTAACAGCTCCTCCGCGGCCAGGACAATCTCGATCGGCCAGTGGTCACAATCACTGGTCGAGGAGATATGACTTGAGTTGTAGCGTGGGAGGCCCTTCTTCATCTTGTCTGCAAGCACAGAGTAGAGTCCTAAACCTCGGACAACGGAGGCATTAGTCGAAATCAGCCACTCAGCATGGCGCCACTCCCTAGGCAGTGCACGAAATTCACCCGAGAGCCGCCAGGCTGTTATGCAATACTACTGCATTGTCAATGTAAACGTAAGCACAAAATTTTGTAGCTGACAGCAATAATCTCGGCTACTAAGAACAGCTTCCATGCCTGCCAAATTCGCTGCCAAAGCCCGATTCGCCGAACACGGCTTGAAGAGAGGTGGCAAATTTGGGAAGCAAAAGAAAAAGGATAATAGGACACCACGCCAAAACAAAGCTAACTAGTACCTAAATAATACGAAAAGGCACCGAATTGCCACCGAACGGATACCTCAATTATGGGAATAACCTGCTCAATCCGTCGGCATTTCGATGACATTTTCCCCTTTTGTATCTCACCGAAAATTTATATTGTTGGAGGGCTAGACTCCATCGTAGCAAGCGGCCATTCTTGGGCGACATTTGACGCAGCCATGTAAGCGGACAATGATCTGTCTCGAAAGTAAATTTCGCCCCGTAAACATAACAGGCTAGCTTCTGTGCGGCCCAAACCGGACAAGCGCATTCCTTTTCCGAAGCGCTGTAGGCTTCTTCCCTTACGGTTAACTTCCTGCTGACATAAAGGATAGGGTGCTCCTCATTGTCGTCCCCGACTTGGCTTAATACGACCCCCATACCCCGGTCGCTGGCGTCACATTGGACCACGAATTCCTTGCTGTAGTCCGGCGCGCGTAACACGGGCCGCGAAACCAGCACGCTCTTCAAGCTCTGAAACGGAATTTCTTTTGCTGCGTCCCAGATAACGCTATTCGGCTTTTCTTTGCGAAGCGCATCGGTCAAAGGACTTGCTAGCTGTGAATAGTTGGGTATGTACCTTTGGTAGTACCCCACAAGACCGAGAAATGAACGTACCTCCGTCTTAGTTCGGGGCTGCGGGAATTCAGCGATAGGGGCTATCTTGAGGTCTGACGGCCTCCTCGTCCCCATCACTTGTACAGAAAGCTGCTACAGCTGTTCTCCGCAGAAGTCTGTAGCCTCACTTCGTTCGCTTAATCTTTGAATAGCAAAATCGGCTAGCTAACCCAGCGACGCTAAGCTCAGGTACTCAAATGGGCACAAATTCACGTACTTTCATTGCCTCTGCAATGCGTTAGCTACACTATCGCGAATGACACAAACGTTTGGTATCTAACTATGGCCCCCCAACAAGACTTATCTTCCGGTATCTGCTAAAGATACAAAGCGAAACGTGTGCTCAAAATTCAAACACAAAGAAATTTGCTTGCTCGGAAGGGTTCTACATAAGCAAACAGCTTATCATCAACTCGGGAAATGTCTTCGCTGAACTCCTGTGAATGCCTTTATCACTTGGTAGCAGCTCAAATATAAACATGTCCTTTCTAATCCAATCGCCCAATTACCTTTATTTAAGTGTTAAGAAAACAGTAACACTTGATCAAATCTAAATTTTTAACCTAAAACGAAGTAGCATTTCCTTCCCAGATTTTACACGCACACAACCGAAAGAGGAATAATAATAAAAAAAACAGCTACTTCGAATGGCTACGCGGGGTGAAACATGGTTCACCACCCCCGCGTCGAAAGGATCAGTCTCTCAGCCGTGCCCGCCGGGGTCGCGCTCTGACTGATTGTACTGCTGTCAACTCGTGACAAAGGGCAACTGAAAAAAGACATTCCTGATCGCTACTGTCATCTCCATGGCCCCTCGACGCGCTCAAAAGGCCTCGATAGCCCATGCAGTGCCGACAACCGATTCCGGGCGACGGACAGCGACCGGAGCGAGAAGCTGCTCTCTGTTCTCGACCCAAGCAAGCCCGCCTACCCATTCGCCCTGCGTGCTTCCTCGAATACAGTGCGGAAAGTGCAGGACCCATCCTTGTCAATTGTGGGCGCCGAACACGCCTGCATGCGTGGTGTCTGTTGCTCGACCCCTGAGCTCGCATGCGCCGGGTGTCTCGCAAACTAGCGCCTTCTGATCTTTCCTGCCGCTTTGCCTTTATCTTTACTGCCTTTCTGTCAGGTCGGAGTTGTCTGCATCTTAACGCTGGCCGATGCCCTTTCAAGAACCTCGCTCCTGTCCTGCTTGCAAGATGCGCTTTTCTATTTCTGTTACTGCGGTCACCTTTAGAAGCACCTGCGCGTGCCGCCTGACCAGTAACTTTAGCTGCAAAATTACAAGGTCCCATGCGGGAAGTCTTTTCTTTCCCTTCTGCCGCACTTATATCTGTGCTAACGTTAGCACCTGTCTGCGCTCCTGGATTTAGGGCTTGGCATTTCAAAGGTTTTTTCTTGGTCCGTGCCCTCTTCCTGTTTTTACGCCTAGACCCTTCCGTTTGCGTCTCCTGATCACAACTAGATTGATCTAGCTCTACAGAGGCACCTCGGAGACCTTCATCCAATTGCAAACTGGCCGCTTTGCCTTCGCAGGTCAGTGTCAGCTCCACACTGCTGACACACAGACCTTCCAATGCCCCCGAGTTGGGCAGTTCGCTTCCCTGAAGGCAGTCCTCCACCGCCCGCATATCGGCCTGAGCGCTTACCCCTGAAACGCCCTGCTCGTCTGCAATAGAGTTTTCTTCCCCTGTCTCCGCGTGGCTTTCGATACAGCGTTTCGACACACTTACAGCTCCGCAATCTTCCTGGCGGTTGTGCGCTGTTTCACAGTACTGTTTTATGTCGTCACGCCTGTCCAACTGGAACGATCCGGCCTGACTCGCTCTCTCTGGAGTCTTGGCTCTCGAGATCTCATCTTCCCGTTCCTTCATTTCATGCGCAAGCTGCAACCGTCTGAGCTCCCATTTCTTTTTCTCTACCGCTAGCCTTTGTTCCTCTATGTTTCTCCGCTCATCTTCCATTTTCTTTCGCTCAGCTTTGTGGAGTTCCCACGTATCGGAAATTATTCCTTCCTCGGCGGTTTCCAAGAGCATTTTGCAAATGTCCGTCTTTTTGATCTTAACCCCTACATCTACACCCAACTCTTCACACAATGACAGCAAATCTGACCTTAGCAACTTCCTTAGGTCCATGTTTGCTGCTCTGAGCCTTGACTTTCCTGAACAACTGTTGACGTGAGCTACACGCACTCAGACTCACTGATCAACTTCCCTCGATTCCCAGCAGTTCAATGTATTAACCCAAAGAATTGAAGCCTGCCGAATCTCAAGCAAAGTTCAAGCACTCACCCACGGAAGCAACACCACGCCGCATGGTCGATCCAACCACTACCAACCAGTTGTTAGATGCGGGGCTCCAAACCCATAGCAGGAAACCGATGTTGGGGGATTACGCGTCGATCCCACCGCTGCCACCAGTTGTTAGATGCGGGCCCCAGGTTCGCCTGTGCCGTCTCTCGCCAAGGTCGGTGTCCCCGGGTTCCGGATCGGGAGACTGCTGTTGTGGGGGTGACGAAGAGATGAGAGGGTCTTCGAGGTGAAGAAGAGACTGAAAGGTTTATTTACATTTATACATAGATTGAAAGAGTCAATCGGGAGCTGGCTGATCACACGCCAGATCGGTGCTTAAATAGGGTCCGCTGTCCCCAGGTCCCTAGTTGGGGAATCTAGTTCATTAAAAATGCGTCGAATCACTGTGATGTAGATCACGTGTCCAGTCTTTCGGGTCTGCCCCCAGCCACACACTCTTGCCACTTCTGGCAGATCAGGGTCCGCGCTATCCAGGCTTCAGTGATGAATAGCCCGAAGGGGGTCCCATGGCCGCGTCGAAGGTCAGTCACCTGCACTTCACAGCGGTAGCGTGGGAACGAAAGGATCCCACCGCAGTTCGCAGAAGCTTTCACGTGGAGCGTGGGACCGAAAGGCTACCACTGCAGTTTGCAGAAGGTTCCACGTATAAGGAAAAGCACAGTCTAAGACGAAGTTGTTTTCGAAGCACGAGGATTCCGGCGACGTTGGCTTAGCCAAACCCGGCCGCATTTGTCACGGCTCATTTGCAGTCCCGCCGCTCGCCGGCTCCCCCGTCGTCCCCACCGGGAGAAACATGTCCCGGGTGGGTCCGGCGTTGAGAACAAAAGACAGGTTCACCAAAGCCGTTCTCAGACAGCGGAGGGCCGTTTAACCCCGTAAACAGCAGGGGGGGGGGGGGGGGGAGGGGTGGAAGGACCCTTGTAGACGGCATCACCTGCACTCGTGGCGCTGCAACCACATCGACGGCCCTTTGAAGCCTCTGTCGATTGATGATTCCCAGTGGCTTGAATATTCTTGGCATGTTGGCGTCTCCAAACGTAACTATAACACGACTTCGCAGCCACGGCGGCGGCGGCAAGGAAACAACTTTGATCAGACTCCGCTGTGTATACGGCACTTCTGTAAAAAATACACAAACCGCGGCACTGGCGATAGCCGAATGAATCCTGTTGGGGTGGTCTGCAATGGGCAAGAAAAGTGGAGTTTGGGATATGGCGGGCAAAGAAAGCGAAAACAAGACCGTCGTAATGGATCTATTTACCACATTCTTGCAACACATCACTTTTTATTCTTCTCGTAAAAGTTTACTGTCTCTCCACTGTGGTCCGAGGGCCGAATTCCTGAAGTTAAAGATCCTGAACAGTGCGCAAGGAAGCCACCTGCGGGCCGCTCCACATTGGACAAAGTAATGTTTGCTATCTCTCTGCCCTAAGGAGTTTATAACAATAATACTGTTGAATATAGTATGCTTAAAATCCGGTGATTACTGTCACTTATTTTTGCAGTCCATAATGGTGGTTTTGAAGATAATTTTGAATGGCATGCTGCACTCACGCATTTAAAATTTTTTTCGAGTACCATTTTCATTCAGTCTATGAGTCCTCAAAGTCGCACTACAAGAGCAAAAGGATTCGCAGTAAGGAACACACAAAAACATAATATATATTTTGTGCTCAGTTCTTTTATTTTCGATCAAAAGAGAGTTCTTGGATTTTACCTACATAGTGCTAGGTAGTTGTGTATGTTAGCCATTTTTTCTCCGAGACAACTTTTTTAGGCACTTTACAAAACCATTTCTACCAGCACGTCCTCAAACCAATGTGTCCTTAAAACATAATTTCACTTCTGCATCTGAAGTATTCTCATTCCATTTTATGTTTGATAACACTGAATTGTACGGACCACTGTTACAAATAACACTGCATTATCACAAATGTCAGTTACTGAGCTACATACGTAAATGAAATATAAACTTCAGCAGCACTTAAAAGGCTGCTTAAGTATAACATGTCAACCTTATCCAATTGAAAAGAAATTGAAAAGTCCGCGTAAAGTGATAAACAATATGTGACTAAGATCTGTATGTTGCATTTTACATTTCTCTAAAACCGAGGACAATAAACCACATTTGCGACCACAATTTTTGAACAGGTATTAGTGATAGGGACGAACATGAAATGAGCGCCTAAAATTAATCAAACTATACAATAGCACATCGTGAAAAATCATGCAGAGATGACTTCAGCACTTGTTCCCTACACATCAGGCTAGCTGGTCTACTCAGATAAGGTTAGCTAAAAAGTGTTAGGTAAGAGACAACACAATTTTCTTAAACTCAGCGAATCATTCCCTGTAGCTAACTTCAAGATGTACATCGACAATCAAAAGTAAAAAATACGAAACAGACATTTTAAAGCAGCCTGGTATTATCTTGTATGGCGGCACCACAAGCCAAGAAAAAGAAATGGACAAAGGGCAACGCAGTAACGGTACAGGCATTCTGTTTGATCGGGAGAAAACCATTCATCGCCTTCCCTTTATGACGATGTGAAGTAAAATTCCAGGAAAGATCCCATGGCAACTGATCAAACTAAAGGACTGGTAATTTGTTGAATCAATAAATAATTTAATTTCTGAAGGTCTAAGCGCATTTTTGTTCGAAAACTGAAATGTTCTTCAAATCTGTAGTCACTATGAAATTTTTTTCTTACTGCAGGATATATATAAATGCTAGCAACTGCATCATGTGGCAGAATGGGAAATCTATTACAGAACCGAAAAATGACACAGTGTGACAATGTTGCCAGGAGGCTGTTCAAGCAAGCTGCAAAAAGAAAAAGACTATGACTAGCCTAGGTGAGGAGGAGAAAAACGGTGGGGTGATGACTTCTAGGGTTAATGCCACGTTGCTGATCCTGTTTGTCATTTTCTCTCCACGCTCCCACATAATGCAAGTGCACCATTCTTCAAAAGTTTATAGCCCAAGGATTTCACTTCTGCGGCTTGTTCTGCATCGCTAGCAATCCAGATCTCTTGACGATACAGAAACTCTTGCCCTAACCACCGCGAATGCTAGGACATCCATGGATGCTACACAGGCCCTATCACATGGCATAGAAGCTGAACCATTTGCCTCTTGTTTTATTCTTTTCCTTTTGCTGCACTCAGGCTAACTGTATCATATAACATGTCAACATTGGTAAGGTATAGCAGTGTGCTCCACTAGCAGTGTTCCAAACAATACTAAGCAACTAGATATGTACAGCGCCTACTGGCGGATAGAAGAGGCAGCTGCGAAGGAAAGCCGAACTGTTTTTAAGAACTTATGAGCTCAAGAGCACCGAAGAATGACTTATTTTGAGCCAAGATTACAAATCACGCTCAAGAAAGCTCAGCATACAGTGGGCCTTCGTTATATTTTCCACAAGGCACACCCAGCAGGCTGCAAACAGCAGAGACCCCACAGAAGTGATGAGGTTTTCACTACAAGGTGCTGGCCAATGAAGGAAAACTGCACCTTGATAAGTGAGGAGGCATGGTGTAAGTACGTGGTCCTGCGAAATTAAAAATTAAATGTCACTGACATTACTAACACTTCTGGAAGAGCAAAAATACTGCCACATTTCTGTAGGCACATTGTCACTACAATATCCTTGGGGTGAATTCATGTTGGGGGTATCCCCTCCCCAAGCGAGAAATTTTACATAGCAGAACTATGTTCAACCCAGTCTTTTAATGAATAAAGTCAAAGAAATTCAAGGTTCAAACAGGTCGATAAAGGACTTATTTTTAAACATAACGGCGACCAGGCTAATGCACTTGGAGCTACCAACACTTTGCCTAGCTCCCACTTCACTGCCCACCACTATGTGCAGAAGCAGACTTTAGCCACAAGCTTTGTATCAATTTTTTTTTCATTCATGATTCGTTATAATGGATGAATCATTTTGCGACAATTATTCTCCGGAAAGTCTCCACATTAAAGAGGTAGGACTGCACATATGATTTACCCATCAGAGCCACGATTACATTTACTCGACGGCCACAATTATCGAAAAGATAAAGAAAATAAATGGCCTCTACCAAAGATTTGAAAGCCATAGTAGCTGTTGGGACGAAACATGTTCCAACAGTACGTTTTTAAGCGCGAGTGTCCCCAAAAATGGTAAAGGCGCCCTTATAACATGTAAATTAGATGGGCTTAAATAACAAAAAAAACTGACACGCAGTGAGGCCAGTTTGACAAGGGAGATTGAAAGCAAATCAGAGGCCCAAAAAGATATAATATTATTGCGGGAAAGAATATATTTACAGCTATATACACCAGCGAAGGAACAGCTACGAGCGGCACTCAGAACACAGTCAGAACTTTGTTGTCGTCTTCGTCCACCCATTCATTCGCTCAGTCACGTAGTCGTCTTCCAGCTTGAGGACCCCCAGCTGATGAGACGCCGTCTCGGCGTAGAGTGGCGACCTATATATGATGTTTTAGGCGGCAGACATGGACGACGTCGGTGGAGGGGCCGGAGGACGATGGCGAGCACGCAAGGGGTGCAATTTCGTAGTTCCCGTCGGTGACACGGCGCACCACACGGTAAGGGCCCCGGTAGTGAGAAAGGAGCTTCTCGGAGAGACCGACGCTGCGTGACGGCGTCCAGAGGAGGACGAGTGATCCGGGTTCATATTCGACCGCCCGGTGATGGCGGTCGTAGGCGGACTTATGGGAAGCTTGTGAGGCACGGAGCCGACTACGGGCTATTTGGCGCGCTAGCGAGCCCTGGGCGATGGAGTCCTGAGCGTAAGCAGTGGTGGCGACTGAAGAAGACGGTAGGAGTGTGTCCAAAGGCAAGATGGGGTGCCGACCAAACAAAAGGTAGAAAGGGGAATAGCCGGTTGTGTCATGCAGTGAAGAGTTATATGCAAAAGTCACATAAGGCAAGGCAGCGTCCCAATCTCGGTGGTCTGGCGAGACGTACATTGCTAACATGCCGGTGAGCGTGCTGTTGAACCGTTCCGTAAGCCCGTTGGTTTGTGGATGGTAAGCTGTCGCGAGCTGGTGCTGCGTGGCACACGAACGAAGAATGTCATTAATCACTCGGGACAGAAAATAACGACCACGGTCGGTGAGCAGTTGACGAGGGGCACCATGGTGAAGAATGACGTTTTGGAGAATAAAATCGGCGACAATCGGTAGCGCAGCTGGTAGGCAAAGCACGCGTGATGGCGTACCGAGGCGTATAATCAGTTGCGACCGCGATCGACTTGTTTCCGGAGAGGGACGTGGGAACAGGGCCAAGAAGGTCGAGGCCAACACGGTGAAAAGGTTCCGGAGGTACGTCGATGGGTTGTAGGAGACCGGCAGGCAAAGTGGAGGGCCTTTTCCGACGTTGACACAGGTCGCAAGCGGCAACGTAACGCTTGACGGAACGATACAGGCCAGGCCAAAAGAAGCGGTGCCGCACTCGAGCGTACGTGCTGGACACGCCAAGGTGGCCGGCTGTCGGCAGATCGTGCATTTCTTCAAGGACAGAAAAGCGTAGATGTTGGGGTATGACGAGCAACAATGGAGGACCATCGGAGCGTAGATTGCGGCGATATGAAATGCCATTCTGGAGCACATAAAGTTGCAGAGACGGAGATCAGTTTGCAGAGCGGAGGTCATCAAAGATGGGGCGTAAAGATGAGTCGTGGCGCTGTTCGTTGGCGATATTGGTGAGAGCAGTGATAGCTAAGAGGCAGGGCAGGGTCTCAGCGTCCTGTAGGTCAGGTGGCTCCACAGGGTACCGGGATAAACTGTCAGCGTCCTGGTGGCGACGACCGGACTTGTACACTACAGAGTATTTATTTATTTATTTATTTATTTATTTATTTATTTATTTATTTATTTATTTATTGTACCCTCAGGGCCAAATGCATTACAGAGGAGAGGGGGTTAATTAGGATAAACAACAATGAAATAGAATACAGTGAAAAATGGTATTACAACATAAATTTCCTCCAGAAAAAAACAAATAACAACATCCAGAAAACGTAAATAGTATAGAAACAATGTATACAATACAGTGGAAGCAGATAAAACACACAATCAACTTCCTTCGGAATAAACAATATTAGCCACAGCGTCATGAAAGATTTTATTATCAGGAATGACCGCAATATCGGGGGGAAGGAGGTTCCATTCCACAGATGAACGTGGAAGATATGACTGAAAAGAAGATTTGGTGTGGTATGTTGGGATGCCAACCTTTTGGCGGTGATCGATGCGACGTGAAATGTATTCGGGGGGTGACTTGAAATAGTTGTGAAGCGCAACGTGATGATATAGCTTGTGAAATAGTGTTAGGCGACAAATTTGCGGCGAGATTGTAACGGTGGGAGTGAGACGTTACATTTCATGGCTGTGATGCTTGCCGTACGGTTGTAATTTGAAAGAATGAAGCGAACGGAACTTTTTGGACTAATTCCAAGGAATATGTGAGGTTTTCATGCATAGGGTCCCATATTGATGCTGCGTATTCTAGTTTAGGACGTATGAGTGTTTTATAGAGTACTACTTTAAGGAGGCGCGAAGCCCAGCGACCAAGGCGACCGGTGGGATCTCTTAGTGAAGACAGCCAACAGAGAGTGTGGTGATCAGTGACAACAGCGAATGGGCGGCCGAGCAGGTACTTTATTCTTTATTCTTTATTCAAGAGTTACCCCGCATTTGCCCGAAGGCGTTATAGCAGGGGGGTTACAGATTGGCAAAAAATACATCTTCACTTGCAGAGCACACTTGCTCCTCGGAAAGCCGGTTCCACTGTTGCACTGTTTTAACAAAAAATGAATTTGCAAACAAGTTCGTCCTGGTACGGTACTCTCTAATTTTACGGGAATGGCCATGTCGTTGAGAAACGTAAAAGGGCTGTTTTAAGTAATTTTCAAAATCAATCCCCGTTTTTCCGTGAACTATTAGGTACAGCAATTTTAGCCTCAATTTTCATCTACGGGAAGCGAGTGGTTCCCATTGCAATTCTTTTTTCATTGCTGTACAACTATCCCTTCGCCCGTACCTGCCCAAGACGAACCTTGCTGCTCTGTTATGAATTTTTTCAAGTTTTTCAATTAACACCCGATGTGCAGGGTCCCATACGATACAGGCATATTCAATGATAGGTCGAACACAAGAGAGAAAAGCAGTTTTCTTGAGGTTTGGCTGCGAAGACCTTAAACTCCGCTGTATGAAATTTAGTGCCCTACCGGCTTTGGTAACCACATGATCCACGTGAGCATTCCAGGAACAGTCATCCGTTAGTATAACACCTAAGTATCTGTAAGTACATTTCTGTGTGATCAATTCATTACTAATGCGATACTCAGCTTGGACTTTGATTTTTTTTTTCGTGAAAAACAAAGATGAGCGCATTTCTCCGTATTCAAAGACATTTTCCATTTCAGACACCAATCGTGGATAAGTGTTAAGTCAGTTTGGAGTTGAACGACGTCATTGGCATTGTTAATTTTCCTGTACAAAACGCAGTCATCTGCAAACAGACGTATACTTGAGGAGATACCGAGTGAAATATCATTTATATAGATTAAGAACAGGAGTGGCCCCAGGACCGACCCCTGTGGGACCCCTGATGTCACATCGACGTAATCTGAACATACACCATTAAGGACTACACGTTGGCGGCGGCCGAGCAAATAATTCTGAATCCATAATATAACAGCTGTGTCCAGATTCAACATTTTTAGTTTATAGAGAAGGAGTGGGTGTGACACAGTGTCAAACGCTTTCCGGAAATCCAGAAATATGCAGTCTGTTTGGCCCCCGCGGTCAACTTCAGATACAAGTTCGTGATAAAATTCAACAAGTTGAGTAGTACATGATAAACCTTTCCGGAACCCATGTTGTTCCTTCATCAGCAAATCATTCTTTACCAGGTGGTTCATTATTTCTGTGTATAAGATGTGCTCAAATATTTTGCATGAAACTGATGTTAGAGAAATAGGCCTGTAATTTGATACATCTTTTCTTGATCCGCCTTTGTGAATCGGGACCACGTGAGCTATCTTCCAGTCGTGTGGTAAAAGACCTGTATCCAAAGATTTTTTATAAATAAGGCATAGATACTGTGAGATAGGATAAGCACAGTTCTTTAGCAACCGGGGTGATATGCCGTCGGGACCACAGGCCTTTGATTCATCTATATCCTCCAGGAGCGCTAGAATCCCTCTTACACTTATTTCGACAGGCGGCATTGCTGGCGCATAACTTGTGTAATGTTGGTGACTGTTGATATGGTTAGGGGAGAAAACAGACTTGAAGTGATTATTAAAACACGTTGCCTTCTCTAAGTCACCTGAGATGACCTGTTGATTATAAACGATTTCACCTACACCAGATGAATCTGTTCCACACTCCCTTAAGTAGTGCCAAAAAAGTTTAGGGTTTTTCTTCATTTTAACGTCCAGCGTTTTAAAGTACTCCTCTTTCGCAGTTTTTAGTTTTTCTTTGTGCTCGCGCGTTAGTACAAGTAATCTGCTGAAGTCATCTTCACGTTTTGTTCTCTTAAACTTGAGGTACGCACGCCTTCTTTTCCTTATCATTTTTATCAAACTGGCAGTCACCCACGGCTTTCTGCGTTTCTTCAGTCTAGCTGAATCTATACTTGGCACGTGTGCATCCCTCAGTTCAAAAAGTTTTTGCTCAAATAAACGCCATAATTCATGAATATCGCACTCATCATAAAAGCACTCAAAAACGGGCAAGTGATTTTGTAATTTTTCGGACATTCTAGCATAGTCACCTTTATCGTAAAAAAAGACTCGCCTTGACTCACATTTCTTTTGTCTACTATGCGATGCTTTTATGCATGCAATGACCGCCTGATGATCACTAATGCCTGGAATAACATGAACAGCATTAACTTGATCCGGAGAGTTGGAAAAGAAAAGATCTAAAACATTTTTATCCCTAGTTGGTTCCTGAACGTACTGTACTAAGCCAAAAGTATCTATGATGCTCTTCATTTCTAAATCGATTCCACAACCTGTTGTGGTTACACACATGCCATCACCCCAGTGCAGATCCGGCAGATTGAAATCACCCCCGAGCAATATCGGTTTTTGGGAAACCTCGGAAATGATTTCATAAAGTGATTGCAAAGTGCTCAGATCAGAACCGGGAGGGCGATAAAATTTAGCTAAAGCCCAAACAAGGGCGAGACACTCGCGCTCAGTAATGGAGTAGTTTTGCTCTGCGGCGGAAAGTAGGCGGCTGGCATAAGCGATGACGCGATCTTGTCCCTGTTCACGTTGGGCTAGCACGGCACCGATCCCATATCCGGAGGCATCGGTGCGAACCTCTGTGGGAGACGACGGGTAAAAATGGGCTAAGATGGGCGGAGAGGTTAGCAACTGAACGAGAGAAGAAAATGAGTGCTCTTGAGCAGGGCCCCAGTTAAAGGGGGTGTCGTTCTTAAGAAGGTCGGTGAGGGGGCGAGCGATGCCGGCGAAATCTTTGATAAAACGGCGAAAATACGAGCACAAGCCGACAAAGCTGCGCGCATCTTTGACAACCTAGGAAGAGGAAAGTCCTTGACGACTTGAATTTTGACTGGATCTGGGCGGACACCAGAAGCATCAACCAGGTGTCCGAGAATAGTGAGTTGGCGGCGACCGAATTTGCATTTCGATGAGTTTAGCTGGAGTCTGGCGTTACGGAACACTGTCAGAATACTGGAGAGGCGTTCGAGGTGCGTGGCAAAAGTAGGCGAGATGACCACGACATCGTCAAGGTAGCAGAGGCAGGTCGACCACTTAAAGCCGCGAAGAAGGGAGTCCATCATTCGTTCAAAGGTAGCCGGCGCGTTACAGAGTCCGAATGGCATGACTTTATATGGGTATAAGCCATCAGGCGTCACGAAGGCGGTCTTTTCGCGGTCCTTTTTATCAACGGCAATTTCCCAGTACCCCGATCGAACGTCAATTGAAGAGAAATATTTGGCCGCGTGGAGGCAATCTAATGCATCATCGATCATCGGGAGAGCATATACGTCCTTTTTTGTGATGCGGTTTAGGTGCCCGTAATCAACGCAGAAGCGCCAGCTGCCGTCCTTCTTTTTTACCTGGACAACTGGTGAAGCCCAAGGGCTTGACGAGGGCTCGATGATATCTTTTGCGAGCATCTTGTCCACCTCTTGATTGATGACGCTGCGTTCAGAGCTGGACACGCGGTACGGACGTCTGTGGATAGGAGCGGCATCACCAGTGTTTATGCAAAGCGTCACTACAGAGATACGAGCCAAAACACGGGCATCAAAGTCGAAGATGTCGCGAAAAGATGATAAAAGGTACATGAGATCGTGAGCTTGCATCGGCGGTAGGCCATAAGAGATCATGTCGGCGTAGTCGTCCGTTGGTTCCTCGGTTGATGTGGCCGCAGGCAACATTATTTGATGAGTAGAAGGTAGGCAGGTGTCCACGACTGATATCACACATTCGGCAGCCGGGCAGAACGTGGCGAGTGAGATGCCTTGCGGGAGCGGTTGGATAGATGAGCCAAACTTCAGAACCGGAAGGTACGCTCGGTTGGCCGACATTGTACAGAGTGTGCGCAAGCGCAATACTTCGCCAAAGGGCGACGTCAAGGTCCGGAGTGACTACGTAGGGACCATCAGGGACAGGAGGAACATATGAAAAAGAAATGTAAGTGGCAGCTTTAGGCGTTAGACGGACAAAGTCGACAGCACAAAGGCGAGGTACAACTGGGGACGGTGACTCAGCAGAAAGGGGAAGATCAAGCTGGACAACACTGGTGGCGCAGTTGATGAGGGCTGAATGCTCAGACAGGAAGTCGAGGCTAAGAATGACGTCATGAGGGCACTGGTCCAGAACAGAGAATAGAACGGATGTATGGCGGCCGGAAATGATCACACGGGCTGTGCATAGTCCAACCACAGGAGGCGTTCCGCCGTCGGAAACGCAGAACGGCTGTGGGTGCAGGGGTCCGAGCTTTTCTGAGGCGGCGTCGGATGGTTGAACTCATGACGGACACGTGCGCGCCCGTATCGATCAGGGCTCTCACAGGGATTCCATCGACATGAATAGCGAGCAAATTTTGGTGGGCGCGCAGGGCTAAGCGAGGATTTTGGGACTGGCGCTGTACTGCAGCATCACCTCCAGACACTGCAGTGTCTAGTTTTCCGCTTGCGAGCGTACGTAGGGGCCAGGAGAGGAGCGACGGCGTAGGGGCGAACGAGACTGCCGACGCCGGGGGGACGGGGTGCGGCTGGGCCGGGAAAACTGGCCGTTGACTGTAACAGTCTGCCGGGCTGGAGAGGGCGTAAAGTGGCTGGGCTGTTCGTCGTTGCGGTGAGAGCTGAGAGGATTGTATGTGCTACGACGGGACCAATAATTGCGACAGTGAAGGGAGATGTGGCCATTACGGTGGCAGAGGAAACAAATGGGCCTGTCGTCGGGTGTCCCCCAGTCGTTAGGGTTACGTCGACGTGGAGCGAAGTAGGTAGGTCGGTCAGGAGCATTCGCAGTGATGTCGGGTGGGGATGAAGAGCGTATGGGGCTGACGGGTTGGAGGACAATATTTGCAAGCTCTTGAAGGACGACGGCTTGTACCATAGAGATGGTGGGCATGTGGCTGTCGCCATCACGTAGGTGCAGGGAGGTAGGGGACATGGCTTCGAGTTCGCGTCGAATTATGCAGGTCGCGTTTTCTGGAGGCGCAGGAGTTTGCCGGTGCAGCAGGTCTTCACATGAGGAAGTGGCACCCGTGTTGGGGAGGCGTGTGTACGGCTGGCTAATACGCCGGCTTTTAGCTTCCTCGAAGCGGTGACATTCCTTAATAATGTCGTCGACTATAGTGTAATTCTTGTAGACGAGTAGGTTGAAGGCATCGTCGGCGATCCCCTTCAACACGTGACCCAGTTTGTCAGATTCGGGCATGTTATTGTCAACTTTGTTGCAGAGGGCCAACACGTCCTGAATGTATGAAACATAGTGTTCTGTAGAAGTTTGAGCTCGGGACGCAAGGTCCCTCTTAGCGGCGAGTGTTCCTCCCAGCGGCCGTCCAAACAGGTCGCGCAGTTTCTGCTTGCAGACATCCCAGCTGGCCAAGTCATCTTCGTGAGTCCCGTACCGGACTCGGGCGGTGTCTTTTAGGAAGAAAAATGACATTGGCGAGCATAAGGGTTGGATCCCAGCGGTTGTATGTACTCACGCGTTCATACATCTGGATCCAGTCGTCCACGTCAACGTTGTCGGTGCCAGAAAATGTCCCAAGGTCACGAGGAGCAGAAAGAACGAGTGATGGCATGGCCGATGGTGATGTTTGCTGGCAGGCGTCCTGCGTCATGACGAGCGAAGGCAGCTGTCGGCCGCTGCGGATCTCCGTCGTTAATAGAAGTAGGGGAAAGGCGCACCTCCAACAAATGTGTTGCGGGAAAGAATATATTTAAAGCTATGTACACCAGCGAAGGAACATCTACGAGCGGCACTCAGAACACAGTCAGAACTTCGTTGTCTTCGACCACCCGTTCACTCGCTCAGTCTCGTCGTCGTGTTCCCGCTACAGGTGACGAAGAAGACGACGAACCGTGCAGTGGCGCGGGCAGGAGCGCTCGCGCTAGGCCAGCGGCCATTAAACCACCTCATTGCCATCGATCATCGTGTCTCTTTCTTCGGCTGGCCGCCACGTAACATTTGGTGGAGGTGCTGGGTATCATCGGCATCCTGGTGCGGGGAGCTTCGGCGTCCGGCGTCTGCTGTGGTCGTCGACCGTGAGTTCTTGGCCTGCGTCACTCGGCCGTGCTCCAGCCAAGTTTCTGCCGAACCGACCTCTCCGTTGTCCCCCCCGCCCCGTCCCCCGCCCATACCACTCAGCACGACGAACTGCATGAACCCCACGCAATGACCTGATCTTCCGACCCCACCGACCCGAGACTCCGCTTACATCTGAAGACACCGTTCCCCTGCCCAGGCCGTTCGGCGCGTCCTGGGGCCTCGACCGTCGGCTCCTGGCAACCTACGGCCCGGAAGCTTCGCGAACCCGGAATCATTCTCCTTCATCGTGGCGACCAGCACCTCACGACTTTCTCCCTTCTGTCCCATCATCCTCTGAAGCCCATCACCACTTCGCGCGTCTTTTCGTCACCGATCGGGACGATCGCTCGGTGACCCCGGGTAGTGTGACGAAGAAGACGACGAACCGTGCAGTGGCGCGGGCAGGAGCGCTTGCGCTAGGACAGCGGCCATTAAATCACCTCATTGCCATCAATCATCGTGTCTCTTTCTTCGGCTGTCCGCCAAGTAACAATATAAAAATTGAACACTCCCTCAAATACAGATTGCTTGTTGCTCATATGAAGGTTCACAGCAATATTTTCAAGCAAGCTGCCAATTTTTATGCAGTATAAACTCTGAATTTACATGCAAACAGGTAGCTCAACTCTAGGACCCTGCCTAGCAGTGATGTACACATCAGCTATAATAAATGAAATGATGAAAGGCTATAATCTGCATGAAGTATAAAGCTTAAAATTTAGTACTTAATTACTCAAGATAAATACAGGCACAAATCCGGACAAAAAGGACTAAACATTTTATAGGATTATGCGCCGGCGCTCAAGCGCTCGCGCATAATCATATAAAATGACCCTTATACTAGCGACAGAACCTTAATAATATTTTGACCTATTTTGCAGCGCAATGCTCCAGCGCTCTAGACAAGCCTACTCACGTCTTCATCGTACGACGCTATTTAATACGAAAAACCACTTAACTTGACACCGAGACGGATGTGAAACGGCAGGGCTTCCAGGACATCCTCCCGGGCAGCCTTATCGAGGTGGAAACTTATCTCTCGCAGGTCACGGGCGCCACAAAGCCAGCGCTTGTCTGGATCCGCTCACAACGGCGCAAAACCGCCATTAGAAGACCAAGCGAAGCGCAAGCGGCACAAGCTCAGCCGTCGTTTGCGATATCCACTCCAGTGAATTGGGTTAAGTAGGCGTCTTTCCCTTCTCTGTAGCACATCGAAAAGAGTCTCCAGACACCCCGCCGTGCTCCATTCTGCGACGCAACTCGAGATGGCCCCGCTGGCGCTGCTAGGCCTAGCGCCTACACCGCTTCGGTCACAGCGTCCGCACTCACGAGACACGACTATCTCGCCGTCTTCTGATTCTTGGCGCCGCCTGCTGTCGATTGCATCTCCACCGAATACAAAACTTGTTGCTTCGTTCGGGAACTAAGCGTAACAGATATGAGTACACAGCTCCACTGGCGCATTATTTTGAACAGCGGAAGCAATTCGACCTACCTCCGTCTCAGTTGCCGTGCGGTGTTTTTTTTTTTTCTACACCGACCGTTCGGAATGTTCTGAATGACTACAACCACTCCGTTAAAGAGAGCGGATGAACGATTGCGGACCTCGTTAGCACGCCATCAGTTCTAGCTGGTGTTGCTTTGGTGTTTATGGTAAGATGTGCACCGTTTTACCGGTATTTGCGTCTGGCGATGCGTAGTTTTAAAGCGAACACCGATAAACCTCCCATCTCGTGTCATTCGTGTTTAGTGTGTAGCCAGGGCGCCGCACCTGTATTTTCCACGGACACGTGCGTCTTGGGACGAAGTAGCGGCGGACCTCCGCATCCTCCTCGCCCATTCCCACGGGGCTCCGCGTGATGTGTGCTGTGTCACTCTCCCGATCTGTGCCTCGTATTTAAGTGGCTACACACGAAACAAAAATCAACCCAGATGGGTGTTTTTGAATTGTCCTCTAGCGTCCTCCCAAATCGAGGTTCGGCATACACCGTTAGACTTGGGGTAGGTTTCAATCCCAAAAAATACGGAGGACTTACGGTTGGCGAGGAGAGCAGATTTGGTATAGATTTTTACACCAAAAAATACGAAGCACTTGCGGTTGACAATGGGAGCATATTTGGTGTAGATTTTTACACCAAAAAATAGGAAGTACTTCCGGTTAGCAATTGGAGGTTTCAACCGCGGCGATACGCTGAGCGGTGGCTGCGGTGTCGTGTGTATGCAGGCGCCGAGATTGCGCAACGCCGGCATCCGGGAGGAGGAGGCTATGACAGCGGTTCGTTGTTCTATATTGCATTTTTGCTCTTTCTTACAGGGCTACTAGAACAGCTAACTATATAGGCGGAACGGTGCTAGTTGGTAAATTACAATAATCAGGTTCGAATGCGCTTTGTAATCATGAACAATGCCCAATCGAACTTCAGTATTGAGATATAACAACTAGCGCCGTTCCGTCCATGCCGCTACGAAGTAGTACTGTAAGGAACAGGGCAAAAACGCTGGATACAAAGTGCATGGGACCGCTGTCTTCACCTCCTCCTGGATGCCTGCTTTGCACGATCGTGGCCCCATGCAAACACACGACGTCGCAGTCACGTCGCAGCGTACTGCCGCACATCGCGAAAACAAAGCGAGACCAGCGGCGGCGGCAAGGAAACGTCTTTAATCTGACTCCGCTGTATATACGGCACTTCTGTAAATAATACACAAACCATGGCTCCGGCGCTAGCCGAAAGTATCTTGACGGGGTGGTTCGCAATGGCCAAGAAAAGCAGAGTTGGGGAGACGACAGGCAATGAAACTGAAAACAAGACCGTGATAACGGATCTACGTGCCAAATTCCTGCAACATATATTTTTTCTTCTCGTAAAAGTATACCATCTCTTCACTGTGGTCCAAAAACCGAATCCCTGAAGTTAAAGAACCTGAATGGTGCACAAGCCACTTGCGGGCAGCTCCACATTGGACATATAATGTTTGCTGTCTCTCTGCCTTTAGAAGTTTTTAAAAAGAATGCAGTTGTATATTGTATCCTTAAAATTCGTTCATTACTGTCACTTATTTTTGCAGTCCATAATGGACCTTTTTAAAAAAATTGTGAATTCCGTGCTCCACTCGCGCATTGAAAATATTTTTCGAGCACTATTTTCATCCAGTCTATAAGTCCTCAAAATAGATAAAAGCAGAAGGATTCGCAGTAAGGATTACGCAAAAACATGGCATATAGCTTGTGCTCCGTGGTTTTATTTTCGAACAAAAATATAGTTCTTGGGATTTACCTTCATAGTGCAAGGTAGCTGTGTAAGTTTGTTACGCATTTGTTTTCCGAGACTGCAGTTTTAAGCACTTTACAAAACAATATTACTAGTACGTCCTCAAAACACTGTTCGCAATTTAACTTGTACCCTCCGCGGTGGCTCAGTGGTTAGGGCGCTCGATTACTGATCCGGAGTTCCCAGGTTCGAGACCGACCGCGGCGGCAGCGTTTTTATGGAGGAAAAACGCTAAGGCGCCCGTGTGCTGTGCGATGTCAGTGCACGTTAAAGATCACCAGGTGGTCGAAATTATTCCGGAGCCCTCCACTACGGCACCTCCTTCTTCCTTTCTTATTTCACTCCCTCCCTTATCCCTTCCCTAACGACGCGGTTCAGGTGTCCAACGATATATGAGACAGATACTGCGCCATTTCCTTGCCCCCAAAAAACCAAATATTATTATTAATTTAACTTGTGCATGCGACTTACATTCGTTCCATTGGATGTTCGAAAACACTGAATTACACCGACCACCGTTACAAATAGCACTGGATTATCACAAATGTCAGTTACTAACCTACACACAAATCTGAAATATTAACACCAGCAGCAATAAAAGGCTGCTTAACATGTCAAGCTTATTCAATTGAAAAAAAATTGAAGAGCCTGCATAAAGTAAACAAAAGGTCACGAAGACCTGGAGATTATAATTTCATTTTTTTAAATGGAGGACAATAAGCAACGTTTGAAACTACAATTATTTAACAGATATTAATTATAGGAACTAACTTCAAATCACCACTTAAAATTAGTCAAAACGATACAATAGCAAATCTTGAAAAACAATGCAGAGTTGACTTGAAAACTTCTTCGCTGCACTTCAGGCTAACTGGTGCGGTCAGATAAGATTAGCTAAAAAAATGTTATGACCAGACAATTCCCAGTGGCTAATTCCTGTGTGGCTAACTTCAAGATGAAGATAACAAACTACAGTAAAAGAAATACTAAACAGACATCCTAAAGCAGCCCATTAAATTTGCAGTAAAATATCACAGGCATCCAACCTCTAATGCTTGTGTTTGTTCTTGAGAAACACATAGGACGAACATAACCTTAGAAAACGTATAAAATACATTCAATTTAACACACAATCACATAAACACAACACAAAACAAAACTTTACACTCAATATATGGAAGCCTGTGCTCTGGAGAAAGTTTATGTGCCCCGAAAAATATGTTAGCCACTCATTTGAAGGAGCCTGTCGCAAATAAAATGCAGCACTCATAACTTATATGGAAAAAATTATAATACAGAAACGCATGCACACATGATTTTCAATCTAGCTAAGAAGTAATGACTCGTGCTGAAACAAAGGAATTAGTCAACCTGGTATTACCTGACTGTGCGCACTAGAAGCAAAGCAAAAACGCATGGGCTAAGTTCAAAGCGATAAGGACACAGGCATTCTGTTTGATCGGGAGAACGGCATTCATCACCTTCATGGCAACTGATTAGACTAAGGACTAGTAACTTGGTGATTAAATAAGTAATTGAATTTCTGAAGACCTGTGTCTAAGCACATATTTGCTTGAAAACTTAATTGTTCACCAAATATATTATCACTATTAATTTTTCTAATTAAAGGTTATGTATAAATGCTAGCAAATGTGTCATGTGGCAGAACGGGAAGTCTATTAAAAAACATAAAAAATTACAAAATGCTGACAGTGCTCCCAGGAAGCTGTCCGAGCTAGATGCAAAAAGATAAAAACCATGATTAGCCCATGCAAAAACAAGAAACCAGTGGGGTGATGATTCTTAGGGTCAACAAAATGTTGCTGTTCCTGTTTGTCATGTCTTCCCATACTGTCACACAATGCTAGTACAGCATTTGTCAAAGTTTACAGCACAAGGAATCGCTTCTGAGCCTTGTTGTGCATCGCTAGCATTCCAGATCTCTTGAAGGTACAGAAAATCTTGCCCTGACCACCGTGAATGTTGGACATCCATGGATGCTCATAGGCCTTATTACATGGCTTAGAAGCCAAACCCTTTGGCTCTGTACTTTTTGACAAATGCTATACATCAGTTTTCTCACAGATTCACGCTGATATTCTTTTCATTTTTCTTCACTCTGGCCAACTGTATCATGTTGACATTGATAAGTTATAGCATCACAGTTTGTGTTCCACTACCAGTATTCCAAACAGTACTAAAAAACTAGACATGTAAAACATGTACAGGTGGATAGAAGAGGCAGCTGTGAAGGAAAGACGAAGTGGTTTTTAAAAACTGATGAGCTCAAAACCATCGAAGCGTGCTTTATTTTAAGCCATGTCTCTAAAAGTACTCTCAAGAAATATCAGCAGACAGAGTGCCTTCTTTAGATTTTCCAAACGGAACACCCAGAAGGCTGCAAACAGCAGAATCCCCATACAAGCCATGAGGTTTTCACTACAAGGTTATGGCCAATGAACAGAAAAACTGCGCCTTGATAGGTGAGGAGGCATGCTGTAAGTGCTTGGTCCTGCAAAATTAAAAACGAAATATCACTGGCATTTCTAGCACTTGTAGAAGTGCAAAGAAATACTGTCGCATTTCAGTATAATTCACATTATGACTACACTATCCTAGGGATGAATACATGAGGGGGTGGTCTTCCCTCCTCAAAGTGAGAAATTTTACATAGAAAAACCATGCTCAACCCAATTTTTTCAAGAATAACGTCAAATAAATGCAAGGTTCAAACACGTCATTGACCAATTTTTAAAGATAGTGGTCACCAGGCTAATGTACTTGGAGCTATCAACACTGTCTAGCTTCCATTTCATTGCCCACCACTACGTGCACGAAACCTTGGCGACAAGTTTTGTATCAAAACTTTTTCATTCATGATTGGTTAGTATGGATGAATCACTTTGCGAGAATTTTGCTCAGAAACTAAAGTGTCCATATTACAGAGGCCCGACTGCAGATATGATTTGTCCATTAGAGCCATGATCACATTTAGTGGGCCACCACAACTATGCAAAAGTTAAACAAAATGCTGCAATGGCATCCATACAAAAGATTTGAAAACCATATTCTAGCTATAAGACAACTGAGCTGCTCAATCTCATCTGCTGAATCTCATTTAATTGCAACCAGTGCTGCAACAGCCTAACTGTAATCGAACTAGAGGCTAAAGAGACAATGGTGAGACACTGCTCATAAGGGAGCATGATACAAAGTTGGTATTCGAAAGGTACAGCTGCACACAAAAGTTACCACTCTCGTGACATTTGATACATATGGCGACTACAGGGATTTTTGCTGAACATCGAAGAAGCAAATGTTCTCTAGGCAATCACATGTTGGGCACCTATAACAGCCCGGGAAGCAACAATCAGTACTGCCCATGAATCATATTTGCGTGTGTATAATGAAGACCTAAAATACAAAACTGGTATGGTGTTGTTCAAAGTGTATATCGCCATCATATACAGCTTGTGAAGCAGCACTCCACAATAATTGGATGCCATCGAAGACTACAACACAAAGCACTCTTTTCCAACTGAAAATAAAAAATAGCTGCACCGTATCCAGACCTCATTGCCATTTGTCAGTAAAATGACAAAACCACATTCGCAAAAGTAAATAATGGTGATCGCCTCTCCATAGTTTCGAGCAAGTCTAAAGAAACCACAACCGTCTCAACATTAGATTATTGGTTATTTGAAAAGAGTGGTAGTGAACAAGCGTGAAAATGAGACCGTAGCAATGCAAATCCCAAAATAGCAGCGTGTCAGTACGCTGTATCCGGTTGAGTAATGAAAGTACTCTTTTTTCAGAACTGAGCATAGTTGCAGCAGTTACACTGGCTCCTTATTCCAACTATTGTCTTTTTTTTTAATTGCACAAGTAACTACGCCTGAATTTTAAAGAGAATCCCTTGGGGGTCTGCAGCTCCTTACTGCAAATGTTTGCATTCCTCCTCTTTGCAAGATAACGAAACACCAGGGCTTTGAGCCGCCCAGATTCTAAAATAATCACAAAACCCAAACTTTGCTAAAGCTCGTGACATCAATGGCTAAATACGAGCAAATTCTGGGTCTAAAAGGTAGTCGTCAGATGCTCAGATAAATACGGAGCTGCTATTTTCGAACGAAAATTTCAGTTCCTGCCTATTTCCACCAATCATTTGCACAAAAATACCTACAAGTGTTGCAGGGGGCGTCTTTCTTTGCGACTAACTCTGAACTGTTTGGTACTGCTTGTAGATTAAACTGATGCAACCTTGGAGTTCTTCATAGATTAGAACCTGGATAGAACAATGTCCAGTCAGGGGGGAAAATCCTTGGATTAATAGAGAGATAATTCATGTTAAACGGAAACTTAAAAGACTTAGGAAACAGCACAGGACAGGAACTCCACTGTTTGGGTCATTAAAAAGCAAGATGGCAGAAAAAGTAAGAGAAGCCAGAAATAGCTTTTTCAAAAACAGGCTTGAAGAGTTCATGAGGTCGGACCCATCAAAGTTCTGGCGCCATTTGAATCCTTCCAGGCACGAAATTACGAAGATAAAAATTGACGAGGTGACTATAACAGACGCTAATGAGATTGCAACGCATTTTAACAATTACTTCCAGAGTGTTTTCACGAAGCTAGATGATTTTAAACCTCAGTGTGTTTGTAGTAATGATTATTCTTCTGTTTGTAGTAACGAACTGATAATTAGTCGCGAAGGAGTTTTAGCAATGTTACTTAAACTTAACACAAAAAAATCTTCCGGACCCGATGGAGTTCCGAATTCATTTCTTAAACGCTACGCGGAACAAATATCTCAATACTTAACTGATATGTTTAACTTGTCTTTGACAACAGGTGTTATACCGTCTGATTGGCGTAAGGCTCGAGTTGTCCCTATTCTTAAGAAAGGTGACTGCCAACTAGTTACCAATTATCGCCCTGTTTCTTTGACGAATAATTGCTGTAAGTTGTTAGAGCATGCTATTTTTTGTTGTATTGTAAAATTTTTAGAGGACCGTAATATTTTAACAGCTTACCAACATGGTTTTAGGAGAGGTATGTCTACTGTTACCCAACTTTTATCTGTAGTGCATGAATTTTCAAGAGTGCTGGAGGCTACCGGGCAAACAGACGTCTTATTTTTTTACTTTAGTAAAGCATTTGACAATGTGCCTCACGGAAAGTTATTGTTTAAACTTGAATCGATTGGACTTCCCTCTTTTATAATTCAGTGGGTGCATGCCATGTTACAGATAGGCAGCAATTTGTAGCAATCCAGGACTCTTGTTCTAACATGCTGCATGTGACTTCAGGGGTTCCTAAAGGCAGTGTCTTGGGACCCCTGTTATTTTTGATCTATGTAAATGACCTAGTGGATATTGTTGAAAAGGATGTAGAGGTGAGGCTGTTTGCCGATGATTGTATAGTTTTTAAAGAGGTAGTAGGTGATTCTGACCACTTGTCACTTCAAAAAACTATTAGCAATTGCGGACTGGTGGGAGCGCTGGGGCATGGATATTAACCCAAACAAAACCGAACTTTTAAGAATCACAAGGAAAAAAGTGCCCAAATTTCACAGTTATATACTTCACAATCATCCCATTTTAGAAGTAGAAAGCTATAAGTACCTCGGAGTAACCCTCACGAACAAACTTACTTGGTCCACTCATATCGCTGACATCTGCTCATCAGCAGTAAAGAAATTATGGTTTATTAAAAGAAAACTCAGAAACTCTCCCATGAGCACCAGAATCACTGCATACAAGGCTCGTGTTAGGTCCCGACTTGAATATGCGGCAGCAGTGTGGGACCCGCATAACAAGAAAGACATTGCTCAACTGGAGCGTGTTCAGCGAAAAGCAGTTCGTTTCATTTATGGGAAATATAGAAGGATAGACTCTCCAACTGCATTAATTCGAAAGAGTAATTTACAGTTCTTGGCAATAAGAAGAAAAGTTACCCGTCTAGTACTGCTTCATAATTACAAGTCTGGAAATCTGAAGGCAGGTCTTCCTGATTGTGTGAAGCTGGCGAGCACTAGGAGAACACGTCATGTACATGAGCAGTCATTAGCACCAATTTTCGCGCGAACTAGTGGGTTTAAGAACAGTTTTTTTCCGAACACTGTCGCGGAGTGGAATGGCCTTCCTTCGGGTCTATGTAAGTCTAGGAATTTTGAGAAGGAGCTCAAGAACTTATTGTATGGCTCCCAGTATCTTGTTTGATGACTCTGGTTTTGTGTCCTGTTTACTGACTCGCGGTTTTGTAGCTGGGGCTCTTTTAGAAATTTTTTTAGTTGTATGCCCCTCCTGCTTGGGCCAACTCTGGCTTGCAGTATACTGAAATAAATAAATAATACCAAACAAATCATTATGAATAAAGTGTATGTCGTTCGAATTACTGTTTCCAATACTGATAGGTCAACAAGGCAATAAGGTATGTGATGCTTTGAAATTAAAGCAGCTGTTACATATTCACAAATAGTGACAGCACGTTTATACTGCACTCATCGAAGTTATGCCGCAACGAGCCGCAGAACATAAGGCAAGAACTGACAGCCGTTGCTTTCTCGCGTTCACTCGTGTTCCAGTGACAAAGAGATTGCGCCATTGTGCTGAAAGCAACAAATAATCAGATTGGAATTCTAAATGTGGCGGCCGAATCTATGAGGGCAGAATACAAGTACGCACTCCAGAAGCTTTGAGCACATTCATTTGCGGCGACGAGCACAATAAGCAAAATTATGTTTTTTGGGGGGAAGCATGGCATTTTAGAAAAAGCAACCTGATTTTTTTTATGTTAATAGCGATGCCGCATACCTCGTTCTGCGAACATGCATAAATTAAGAGTGGTCAAAAATGCTGCACATATCCAAACTAAAATGACACAAATTCTTCGGAGAGCACTAAAATAAAAATGCCTAAAACCTACAGCCGCTTGCAAGGTGTACTTCAGTGCAGACACAAGCAGACTTGTAAACAGCGCTCGTGCGGTGCTTTGCGGAATGAAGGCGAACTTATAACGCAGGCAGTGGGATTGACTGACAATGCAGGCGCTAATGCGCTATCGCATAGTCTTATAAAACAACCCATACACTTGCAGCGCGTCGTTAAGAAAACTGCGCTAATGTTTTGCTCCATTCCGCAGCACAGTAATCCAGCGCTCCACACAAGCCTGCTCACGTCTTGATCGTACAACGATATTTAAGACGCAAAATCACTTACCATGAAGGCGAGACGGATGTGAGACGGCAGGGAGGCAATTTCCTCGTTGGCGTGCCGAAACCCCCCTCGCAACGGCGCCTCTCCTCCTCCTGTACCCTCCTCACCCTCTTTTTTTCACCTTTTCGTCTATTTTTTCTTTTCCTCCGCCTCCTCACCTAGTTGTTCTCTTTCACAGCCGTTCCGCACTTCGCTCCATTCCTTTTTTTTTAACCTCCCGCCTCGCCATGGAGCTTACTGCGGTATTAGGGTGGCTAGAACTTTTTCAGGTGTGAAAAGCGCGGCGCGTTTCCCTTGCCGGAAGTGGCACCGCTGCTCACCGATGCCGCCAGGGGCGCTGATGCTAGAGGCGCCGTCGCGCGGTCGCTGATCATGCATGGTGGAATGCGCGTGGACCGCGTTTAATTGCTTGATTTGCGCGCTGTGATTTGCTTTTAAGATGCTGCTGATGGTGAAAAATGGCTCCGCGGTGGTATTTTGTCCACATGATGCAATGATGAGCTCCGAGTCGTCAAGAATTATTCACCAAGCAGAACTGCTTTCTTTCCACAGCAGACGACAAGCAGTTGCAGGGATCTTTTCGTTGATTTAAAGGGAACTCATGCTCGATTTATGTGCTGGCATGAAAGTTGCTTCCGCAGACGTCCGCACGCTTTTCTGCACGCGCTCGAACGGCGCGCTCGGCTGTTCGTTTGTAACACGAAAGGAGTGCCAAAAGTTAATTAATTATTAATTGGTTTTTTGGGGAAAGGAAATGGCGCAGTATCTGCTCATATATCTTTGGACACCTGAACCGCGCCGTAAGGGAAGGGATAAAGTTGGGAGTGAAAGAAGAAAGGAATAGGTGCCGTAGTGGAGGGCTCCGGAATAATTTCGACCACCTGGGGATCTTTAATGTGCGCTGACATCGCACAGCACACGGGCGCCTTAGCGTTTTTCCTCCATAAAAACGCAGCCGCCGCGGTCGGGTTCGAACCCGGGAACTCCGGATCTGTAGTCGAGCGCCCTAACCACTGAGCCATCGCGGCAGGGCCCAAAAGTTACCCCTCCCTACATTTTCCGCGCCGCTAAAGCGGTTCGCTCGCGCTGCTTTTTGCCTTTCAGTTTTAGCAAATTATTTTGCTTTCAGCTGGGCTTCCTCAATAATGTGAGGTATTTTTGTTATCGAGTAGCAGCGGATGACAACAGAGCGGCTAGATCTGCCTCTCAATAGCTTGAATTTGAAGCCCAAATGCTGTAAACAAAGCTGGAGATTTGCGCTGCTGCTGTGTGGAAAATTTTAACAAATTCGAAAACCGTTGCATGCTTTTGTTATGCTCCTTAGACGATTATACGGCTAGACTACACTGTGTCGCATACAAGTTCGTACCGTGAAAGAATTAGTGGGTTTTTACGTACAGATGTCGAAAAGCAATAGTAAAAATGTAGTGGGTGGATCCGGATTAATTTTCCGCCGCATGCAGTTATTACTTGCGTTGCAACCGCAGCAAACGAGAATTCCCTTTTCAAAGAAACACTCCCAAGAAGTGGCAGCTCATGAAGCACACAAGTGTGGCGAGGGCACCTACCCAGCAAAACATGCACAGTATGAAAAAGACATGTTTCTGGAAGAACACATTTATTTTCAGTTGTTCACCTACATACACAACAGCATGATAAGCCCGTTAAAGCACGCATGGCTTCATCCTTTTGCATTTCCTTTCATCTTCCTTTTGATTAACTCCTTTCAAAAAAAAGTGAACCCGTGTTAAGCAGTAGAACTTCACTACTGAACTCGTCAATGTTACTGAGTGCGGGGGACAGCCTATTTTTGTTGTTTCCCCAATTATTTTCCACATGTCAGTCACCGACTTAGCATGAAGGGTAGTTCTGCTGAAGAAACTAGTGACTTTGTTCTCTAGTGTCATAATAAGGTTGTAGAGGGAGCGCGTTGGGAACAAAAGCCCACCAAGGTCCCACTGCATTGATGCTTCCGTGGGTAAATCAGAGCTGGGCACGTCTTCTTTCTTCATTAGGCAAGCAGCCTTGCAATACTCACAGTCGATGGACAGCACGCGTTTTCGTGCCACGTAGCCGGCGATATAATAAATAAGGCGGGAATCACTTTGTTCCGATATGTAGGAAGCATGGTCAACGGACACTTCGGCTGCATCGGATCGGAGCGGTCGGCTTTCTGCCTCTTGCTCTTCGCTGTCTGTCTCGTTCAGCAGTTCCTCCACAGACAGCAACGACTCAACTACACCATCAGGCACGTTACCTCCCTTGGGACTCCTGGCAAGACTATAGAAACTGAGGCACCTGCAAGTAAGCACAGAGTAGTAACTCTTAATCAGAGCCAAGTGTAAACCGGTTAAATTGCACAGTGTATAACCAGCAAGATTAGCGATACCTCATGATGACAATGAACTGGGCCGGAGTCGGATGGTCATTGGCCCCACCTGCCTGCCTCACAATTCCGAAACACCGCTCAAGGCAATCTTGGCTGATGTGCGCAGTCATGAGGTACTTAAAACCAACTTTCTCTGTTAGGTAGTCAAGTAGGCTCTTTGTTGCAGTGAGGGTCACACGCAGGCCCACTGCCGTGCTTCTGCTTAAAAATCCAATCCCCTTAGCATGGCCCTCCCAGAGGTCTAGAAAGTGCAGCATTTCGTCCAATGTTTTCTCATTCCTGCAGTCGGGTCTGAAACACCATTACAGAATGCACATAAATGTGTTGTTGACAACTGAGATAAATGTGGCAATAAATTTGAACTTACCTTAAGGCTTCTGCTGGGAATCTGGACGTCATGGCCTCAATCAGATTAGCCATGAGCCCAATGACAATTCTTGTTGGGTCGCTGTTCGGGTATTTGCTCTCAATTTGCTCTTTGTAGAAGGCCAAAGCATTCCTAACTGGGGCGCTAAAGACTTGAAAAGCAAGGTCTACCCTCATCTTCTCGAACCCATTAGGAAATATATGGGACCTCGTAAGTTTTGGTGCCACCTTCAAGGTGACGCAACCACTGTCCACCTTCCACATTGTCGACACGTGTTCCCAGTGGGCCTGTAAAATTAATCATTTCGCATTGGAAACACTGACAACAATGAGCAAACATTTATGAATATGTGCCAACATTTCACAAAATGTTTCTTAGCAAGCATACCCGTCCATTGTGCGTGTTGAAACCTTGCTTTTCATCATGTTGCGCACACATTTGACAAGGTGTGGGAAGTCAGATATAAAATGCAGAAATCTGGCCCTTCTCACAGGGATGGACGACCCTGCACCTTATATCATTGAAGTTTCCACGTATGCCTAGGATGTTCCACATAGATCGATTCCACGGGGCACCATCAGAACAAATATAATCGACACGGAGGCCAGCTTGTTCGGTCAATATCGTTGCTTCTAGAATAATTTTTGCCAGCAGTCTTGCTTTCACATTTCCATTGGAAGCGAACACACCTAAGGCAGAAAAGAACATTTTATGCGATCGTGTGATTTGCTAAAAAAAATTTAGGAATAATCAAATTTTATTTACCTATAATCTGTGTCCATTTGCCCACAAATGGCTGAAACATCACTACCAGGCCGTGGTCAGCTTTTTTTCTTTTGTCACATTCTTCAGTGTATTTTCCCAGGTCCACAAAGCCTTCTATGTGCTTTGACGATGTCATGTCAAGGTGGGTTGAAAGCTTCATTTCATCCACTACTAGACCACCATGCCTTTTCATTTCGTCTATGTCCTGGGCTTTTGATCTCACGCATGACAGAAGTTTGGCATTAAATCCATAAGAAGCTCTGAAACCCTAAAAGTGCAATAATGTCACCACTCGGACTTTCATAACGCGTCCAGTCACATACCTTAATGTACCTTTGTAGGCAAACACGACTGGGAACAACCAGAATCTTGTGGCTTCTGAGGTGCTCGTAGAGCCGTGGGCTTTTCATCCTTAGAATTATGCACTCAAGAAGCCATTCCTTGTCATAACGGTATCCACGCTGAGACTTTCGATTACAGGCTTCGAAACACGCACGAACAGCAGCTTGCTGCTTCTTTGGAAGCTTTTTCAGCTGAAAGAAAAAGGGAATATCATACGCATATAAGCACATGCACTTTAATTAAAGCACTGTAGCACACCTTCTCTTCAAAGGCGGACTTCTCGATTTTGCAGTTCTTTTCTCGGAGCTCTGTCAGGTTATCTTTCAGAGACTGGATTTTCTTGCCCTTCCTCTTCAAAGTACGCACTGCCTGTTTCAGTCGCTGCGCTGCTAGACAGGCGAGTGGAGCCTTTCGTGCGAGTGGGTGTCGTACTTTTTTCTTAAAGCGCAAAAGGCGAGCCATAAGTCTGTTTCTGCATGCTCTACATGCGGAGCACCTTTCAGTAGAGACATCTGTTGGACACAAAACAAAAATGCGTTTTTAACAAACACAGCAGTTCCTGCACATTCATCTGCGGTGAGGGCATCAATTTTCCCTCCTAGACATACATTCTTCGAAATGATTCCATACCTTGTGATGAAGATGAGGATCCATTGCAAGTCATGGAGAACATGTGTTTTTGGGCCACTTTTGCCACCTCTACCACATTTAAAGGCTGGAATTCGTCCAATTTTCCAACTCCATGGCACAATAAAAGTTTGTCAGCATAAGCCAACATGTCCTGAGCTTCTTGCAATGTAAGAATCTCTTTCTTCTTGTGAAGAAGTCCATTCAGAAATATCCTGCACTGGGAAGGTCCTGCGCTGTCTTCCACTTCGAACACAACTATCTTGTTCTGCACCACAGGAGGATTTGCGTTCCTAATGAACTCTGCTGTCTGATAGCACAGAACATTTTGGTCTTTAAATTTCTGCAAAGACCAGAGCTCATTTGGGCCTGCTTAAGGATGCAACTGGACATAATGTCTCTTGCGACACATTCGCACCGTCCTCTGCCACTGATCCTGTTTCTATGATCTCAACGTCTGTGCGACTCTTTTTGAATGAAACAGCAGTTTCATTTACGTTTCTTCGCTTCCTCTCCTTTGGCAGGGTCTTGCTTAAGTATTTAGTTAAGTTAGGAAAGATCGTTGGTATAGCATCTTCGGTTAGGCCAGGAATAGCTCGGGGCACTATGACCTGCTTCCCGTTTATATTGTGCTTGAAGTTTCGCACAATAAACCTATCAAAGAAACAACAAACAAAATCATGCATGAACTCACGTTTGCATGCGAGAACACCATTCACGCCTGGCGAGCACGAAAGCGGACAGTAAGGCGAGCATCTAAGAATGGCGATAAAATCGTGCTGTGGAATAAAATAGTTAGGCGCGTACCTTGCGTCAAAATGCTTCTCGCACACAGCACAATTCTCTTGCAATTCCTTATCAGCCCTAGGGAAGGCGTTGGACCATTTGGTGAATAGCTCTTTACATGCTGGAGCTCGGAAGAGGGACACTTTTTCTGTAGAAGATCTGTATCCTGAATTGCATCCAGGCACGAAACACCAGCGCTGGGTCTTTTTGTTTTTTGCTGTTGGCGGCATTCTCAAAGCACGCGGCAGAAAATCAGCGCGAGCGAAGCCTTTTTGCTGTCCGCAATACTCCGGCTAGCCAAGCAATTCCGTCTGTTCGCTCTGACGGCGCCGCTGTCTTCAGCGCCCCCGCGCGGCATCGGTGCGTTTTGGGGGCAGCTTCCGGTGGCCGCTTCACACACCTAAAAAAGTTCTAGCCACCCTAGCGGTATCTTCGCGTGCGCGGGGCGGCCATTTTGCCGTGCAGCGGCTCGGGCGCATAGCAAACGACTGCGGACGCCCGGCGAAATCCGAGTACTGGGGCATTTGTGGAGAACTGGGTTTCAATGACGACAAGCCAGAGCGCGTGGGGGAAGTTGTAACCTTCTACCGCGTCTCATCTAAGGGGAAGCGGGCGCAGTTCCGGTGCAACAGATGCCGCAAACAACTGTCGCAACTGCACGGCACCGCTGCGTTGCGAGGGAGTGCTGCTCTGCGAGCGAGTGGAGGCGCTTCGGCGAGCTTCTTTGCCCGCCCCAACGTGAAGCTGCCGAGGTCATTCCGGGCAGCAGTGTCTAGGTAGAAATTTCTCTACCGCTGGCCAAGGGTGCGGAAAAGCCAGCGCTTGTCTCAATTCGCTCACAACGGCCCCATACCGCCATTCGCAAACCATAGCGAGGGCCAAGCTCAGCCATCGTTTACGATATACACTTCGGTGAACTCGGTTAAGCATCCATGTTTCCTTTCTCCTTCGCGCATCGAAAAGCAGCAGTGTCAAGCGCGAAGTCGCCGCTCACGATATCCGCTCCAAGAGAGGCTCCAGACAACCCGCCGTGCTCAATTCTGCAACGCAATCCGAGACGGCCCCGCTGGCGCTGCTAGGCCTAGCGCCTACGCCGCATCGGTAACAGCGTCCACACTCACGACTCTCTCACCGTCTTCTGATTCTTGGCGCCGCCTGCTGTCGATTGCATCTACACCGAAACCAAAACTTGCTGCTTCGTGCGGGAACTAAGCGAAACAGATATGAGTACACATCTCCACTGGCGAGTTCTTTAGAACAGCAGCAGCAATTCGACCTCGCTCCGTCTCAGTTGCCGTACGGTGTGTTTTTTTTCTACACCGTTCGGAAGGTTCTGAATGGCGACCACCACTCCGTTAGAGACGGCGGATGAACGACTGCGGACCTCGTTAGCACGCCGTCAGTTCTAGCTGGTGTTACTTTTACGTTAATGGTATCATGTGCTCCGTTTTACCGGTGTTCGCGTCTGTTGATGCGTAGTTTTAAAGCGAACGAACACTGATAAACCTCCCATCTCGTGTCATTCGTGTTAAGTGTGTGCCACCTGATGAAAGTGGCGGGGCCTTAGTGTATTTAACGAGCGTCCTGAGTAGGAACGAACGCTCTGGCCCCTGACGACAAGGCTCATCCAGTCGCTCGACGCTATGAACTTTATGAACCTTAATTTGTGACTGTTTGCTCTTTTCTAAACTATGTAAATAAGTTTTTTCAAAGTACCAGTAAACCCGCTTGTTTTTCGTTTTCCCAACCTTCAAGTTCCATCTTCCCTCAGCCCGAAGGCTCGGACACGCTACCCGAAGGAGCCCAGATTCGAGTGAGCCCCTGCGCCACAACACCAACAAAACCGAGTGTTACTGCTAGGCTCTTGGCTGCAGAGTTGCAAAGCAGTCCAGGCAGTGCAGACGTTTTCACGTTTTTTGTGCAACACGGGCCTCTACTCGCGGTTGTAAATCCATCAAATACGCGTGCACATATTCTCATCACTCCTCTCATGACATTGTCACCAAAACTGACCCTCTTTTTTCTCCTCTTTACCCTTCCCCGCTGCAGAGTGGCAGGCCAGACGTCCATCTTTCCGGCCAACCTCTTTCCTTTCTTTTCATTAAACTTCTCGCTCTCTATCTATATGCAGGAGTAAACTGGAACTGCAGCATGTAAAGTACATCGGCCGATGGTGGTTACTGAAATGTAGGCTCAGAACAAATAAGCACTTGGCCGATGCCTGCGTTGGGAAGCCTGTTTTCCACGTGCTAAAAAATGTTATTGCTGATGTTCAATCGTCAAAGAACCTATCATCATCCGTCCGCTGACTTCTAAAATACAGATGGTAAGAAAAACAAGGTGAACAGCGTTGAAAGGTAGAGCTTTCGAGGTTTACAGGAATACTGAATAAAAAAATTGGCAGTGGTTTTACTTGGCTAGCCCTGGAATTCAGGGAAAATAAAGCACGCTTGCCGAACGTCTGAGACCCTCCATGGCAATTCTGCTACAGGCTGGCGCCAGCCTTTCTACCGGGTGTCCCTGCTAAATTGAGCCAAGGGTTAAAAAATAAATTATTAGAGACAGGCGATTGAAACCAGTTGCATATTGGTGACAGCCACCTTGCGCACCACATCCAATTTTTTGTTTCGCAAATATATAATAATTTTATAAAGCTTAATTATCTATATTAATAAATATTAACTTTAGACAACAAATTGCATGTGAAGAGTTGTCGAGCACCTTCAGAAACCCCCATTACATCATTTACGATAAGGAAACCCTTGCGTGTGTCTTTTTTTTCTCAGCTCCAAAGAAAGCCTGCGAAATTCAAAATAAACCACGCGACTAACGCCTTTGCGCGTCACGATCGTGCTGCTCTCAAGCGCGCTTCAAGCAAACTAAATCACCTGCAGCCTTGACTCGACGGCCCCGCAACAACGGCAGGCTGCTATGTTTGCGGCGGCAACTCTCACCGTCACGTGTGCCACACAGATGAGACGTAGAAAGCTGACGAAGATGAGAAACCACCGTCAACATATCAGCCTGCCGCTTGTGCGGAGCCGTCAAGTCAAGGCTGCAGGTGATTTCGTTTGCTCGAACCATGCTTGAGAGCAGCGCGATCGTGGCGCGCAAAGGCGTTAGTCGCGTGGTTTATCTTGTATTTCGTGGGCTATCTTTGGAGCTGGGAAAAAAGACGCACGTAACGCTATCTTTTTGTTTATAACATTCCACAGTGTAAGCAGTTGGTGTTTCCTAAACAATGGGGCCGTGTGGCTAAGGTATGGTGCATTATCTATTAGTCGCAAAATTTTCTTTTCTAATAAGTATGTGTTTTCTATGCTTGTTTTAGGTGCTGTGCCCCAGAGAAGAAGACAATAGTGGAAACGCGAATGTACTAGTGTGTAGTATAGTTGTTTCTTTAGCCAGATAGGCAAAAGGTTCTTTATTTTATACATGATACCAATGGACCTAGAGATACCGATGCGAGATTTTTCAATATGAGGTGGCCAGTCTAGATTTTCGTGAAATATGACACCAAGAAATTTATGTAATATTACACGTTCGATAAATTCATCGCGAAATTGGATAAGTATTTCTTGTTTTATAAACTTCTTACGAGCGCGGAATATAATGTACTTAGTTTTTTTTAGTTTTTAACTCTAGTTCATTACCTTGGAGCCACGTCGACAAATTTTCCAGCCATACGTTGGTTTCTACTTGGAGGACTTCTAGATCTTGTCCGCTGGAGAATACATTGGTATCATCAGCGTGCAGTATTATTTCTGGTGTAGACGGCACGGTAATTATATCATTTATATAAAGCAGAAATAACAGCGGCCAAAGGATTGATCCTTGAGGAACTCCGTACTGTATCTGGCCTAAACTGGACTTTGCATTCGTAAAATTTGTGTACTGGTGACGATTTAAGAGGTAAATCTTTATTAATGTGAGAGCCGTTCCTCTAATGCCATATTTATATAACTTGTACAGTAAAATAGGGTGCTTAATGGAGTCGAATGCCTTTTTAAAGTCTAGAAAAACACCTAATGTATATATTTTTTGCTCAAAATTGTCTATTATCTTGCCCTTAATTTTTATTAGTGCCATTTCAGTAGATTTCTCTTTTTGGAATCCATATTGCTATTCGGCAATGATATCGTTTCTCTTGCAGCAGTTCAGTAGCCTTATGTTTATAACTTGTTCAACCACTTTCGAGAGGATTGGTAGGACCAAAATTGGCCTATATTTATTTATATCATTTCTATCACCTCTCTTGTGTATGGCGGAGACTTTAGCAATTTTTGATTTATCTGGAAATACACCGGTACTCAAAATCAGGTTGCATATACGCGTAAGTGGCTAACTAATCACGTGACTGATGGATTTTATAGGTTCAAAGGTAATGTCATCAGCACCACTTGCACTGCTAATTTTAAGTTTTCGATTACTGTGCAGATTTCTAATTCTGTAGTTGGAAACATGAACATTGAGCTTTGGACGTTGGACGTGATATACGTTGTAAAATCACAGTTACTTGCCTGAGATTTACTTGAAGCCCCTGATATGAGAAAGTGCTCATTAAGTTTGTCAGCAAGCGACGCCCCTGTGTAAGGCACACCATTTATAACGAGTTCAGAGATGCCGTCTCTTTTGTTGTTGGACATTAGCTTGTTTACTGTATTCCATAATTGTTTAGGATTTGTTGCAGAAATCAGTAAACTTATGTTCGTAATAACTAGCCCTGGCTTTTTTTAATATCACAGCCTAACTTATAACGAATTCGTTTTTATTCAGTATAACAGTCTATATTTTTCATTCTGATAAAAAAGGCAAATAGTCTGTCACGCACTCTAAATCATTTCAGAAGGTCGGCATTTATCCATGGCTTTCTGGCTTTTTTACACTTTTGGAATTATACTGTAGGGAAGGCTTGATTGTAGAGCTCGGTAACTGTTTTAATAAAGACGTCATACGCTGCGACGGGGTCAGACAGTTGAAGAACATCTGTCCAGCTTGTTTCTGCTACTAACTTTCTAAATATTGTGGTCTTAGCTTCATTAATGATTCTGTATGTAATGGGTGCACATGTTTTGAAATGACTCTGTTGTGTACAGTAGGGTTTCAAGAACATAAATATAGGTAAATGGTCACTAATATCAGCTATTAGTACGCCTGCTTGCACATCATCCTTATTGTAGCTTGTAAAACACACATCTAGTAAAGTATGGCACATGTCTGTCGCTCTAGTTAGCATATGTATTACATTTTCACAACCAAACTAGAGAAAAATATCGAGCATTCATTGCTGATTATAATCAAGCAATAAACGATCGATATTGAAATCACCACAAATAACTACAGGAAACTTAAAATGCATGCACTGATCTAACATATTTTCAAGAAATGCTAAAAAATAGCCTGTGATCCAGAAGGCGGCTTGTATACAACGGCAAATATGGTACTAACACATTTTAAAATGAGACACTCAAAGTGTGGATTTATTACACAAAACTCTTGTAAGGTGGCATAATTCAGGTAGTTCATTATATAAATAGCCACACCTCCCCCTCTGTTATCACTCCCTGAAATTGATAGGCATTTGTATCCTGATAACTGTATAGCATCATAATCGTTGGTGAACCAAGTTTCAGTGAAAGCTAAAATTTCAAATTTATGGTCTAATGCATTCAGGAAGATTTCCACAGAATCCTGTTTATTCCGAAGGCTTTGAGCATTGAGATGGAATAAAGAAAATTATTTTTTTTCTCGTAGGTGCTTTGAATGTTTGAACGAATCAGTATCATGATTAGAATATGTGAACGGGACTGTCATTTTCAAGGATGTCAGTGCTATCAATTAACGCAATGCGCGTACCGCCCGTTACTCAACATATCTTATCCAGATCGTTTGTCGTCCTAATCCTGATAACTTGGCTGCGGGGGCCGCGACGAACAAACATTTTTTCATTTTTTAGCCCGGCAAACTGATACTCTTTTTCTTTCGCCGTTTTCTTCGTTTTTCAAAAGAGCGCCTTGTTTTGTGCTGTCAGGTTTCCATTGAAGATAATTTTAGATTTCGTTTCCTTTAGCTGTTCTTTTTTGGCAAGCCATGCGTATCTGGTTGAACGGGATACGAAACGTACAAGAAGAGGTGCAACCTTCTTAGCACTCTCCCCGAACTCATTGTCATTGTCATTGATAGATCGTGAGGGCAGTCGATGAACAGCCTCAACATCTGCCCTGGACAGGAGCGGAAGCTCGAGATCAGTGGCGAAGACAGTAAGCTTTTCCAGTAGGTTTTCATTATCATGGTGGGGCAGCCCAAGCATATCTAAATTTTGACGTCCGCCGTACTGCACTAGTTCGTTAACTTGTTACCTTAATTCCTGGTTTTCTTGTTCTGTTACCTGAGCCTCGAGCTTTTCCACTCGCTTTCCGAGCGCAGATATGTCTGCATCCTGCTGTTTCATTTTTGACAAAACTTCGTCGTATTTTGTGGACATTTCCTGCATAAACTGCTCAATAGCATCCACAGTGGCCTTTATCTCTCCTAGTGTGTCGATTTTTGACTTAACCTCAAGTACTTCTGTCAGCACGAGACGAATATCCGCAATTTCACTTGCAAGATTTAATTACGTTTCCTCGCTTGTTTTCTTACCACTCTGGTTGCTTCGGGCCTTAGCTGTTTTACATGCTGGGCATTTCCATGCTTTTTTTGCACTTTGTGCCTTTTTTGTATGTGCCATGAACATGTGCCAATATGTGCCAACATGTGCCAATATGATACATATGATGACATTCCGAGCACGTTAGAAACACTTCATCCTCAGAACGCGCTTCGTTGCATGCAAGACACGTGTCAGTCATTTTTCCTATCGTCACGACAGACCGAGAAGTCAGCAGCAGCGGCTACCAGAAAGAAAAAAATCTCGCAAAAAGCCAACCTGCAATTTAAGGTGTAGTTTTCAGGGTCCGGATAGCAGCTCAAGCGTGGCCGCTGCTGCTGAATGCTTGTGAAACAGGTCTTCGGTGGCGCGCTACTTATGAGGCGATTACTCCACCATTTCCTTTCTCCAGAATCAATTTGAAATTTTTTACTTTTTTACCTAGGTGTACAGTCGCCATTACGTTTATTTTTAAGCTCATGGCTGTGTTTTGGTTGTTTTGTAAGTGGCCGCGGGCTGATCTCTGCGCGCTTCTGGCTACGAGTTGTCAGCGATGACGTCAAGCCTACCCTCAGCAGCGCCGTAAGCCAGCTGGCTGCCAGTGAGCAGTGCCTATCTTGTGTCGTGCTTACAAGCTTTTTATGTTCAGCATTTCTTTCCCGTCAAGTGACTCAAGAGGATTGAATAGTGCTTAAGGTGTTGTATTATACGTGGACGCCTGTCAGCCAGACGAAGCGTCGCATGTTGCTGCTCCTGGCCGGAACAAGACTTCCTCTGACAAGCCCTATTGGGCTCCACCGGTACCATCTCTGCGCAATGCTGCTATTTTAGATCGTCTTTGCTGCAGACGATGGAAACTGCCTGCTGGCCGAGGGGTTAGGATGCTCGCCTACCCAGTAAACCACGGATATCCGCGGTAGGTCTCATTAAGGTCCGAATATCCAATGCCAGGCTGGGATTTTCGTATGGCATCCCTACGGACGTCTATATCCGGATCTACGCATCGGAGTTTCTGTGTATGTCCGAGGAACATTCGTTACCGGATAGCTGGCAGGCATCTGCGGGCGGATGTCCGAGAGGCATCCGTAAATATCCCGCTAGGGATGTGATCTTATGACATTGCATATGATATACAGGGTGTTTTTTAACCGTTTGCAGATATTTAAAAGGAAAGCAGTATAGTATCGTGAATGCCACCTTCACGGAATGTATATTTGGCTCGGCGGACAGAAGATAAGGAAAAGGGGTCAAAGTTAATTAACTATTTAGACAAATTTTGTTAATTATTTTTTTTAATTTTTTCCTTAACGATGCCTATTGCAATCGCAATTTAGGAGACGGTAATGATTCAAAGCAAATACAATTTGCAGGATGTTCTTAAGCGCAACAGGTATTGAGATGTTCGCGATTGAATTTTCAGCCTTTTCGGATGCGATTCGGGAACTGAACGCTCAGAGTACGCCTGAAATCCCGCCCGTGATACTACGTAAGAGATTGAAGAAATTATGACGACAATTAACCGACGGCGCCGAGGCTATAGCTGCGACTGCGGAATGCAGGCGCTTGAGAAGAGCGCAGAGTCAATGCTTCCGTGAGCAGCACGCGCTCTTTTTTCGTCATTTGCATTGAACTTGGAGGCACGTTTCCAGCCATCAGCAGCTTCGAAAAAGCAGCACAGTGATAACGCGCAAAGTATCCCTTTCCGCTCTGGCTAGGCCAAGAAAGTAACCGTATGCAAGCTGTTTGCTTGTGCTTTATTTTTTGTCCAAAGTAATTTCAAAAGGCGTGAACTGATGACTGTTGCTCCGTGGTACCACGGTGAATTGGTTTTATGCATCAGTAATGCTCAAGTGCTTGCCTTAAATCGCCACGTATGCCATGAATCTCCTTCATGGACTGCAGTACTAGTTTCACAACCTGCGGGGGTATAATCGCATATGCCTCGATGATTCTTTGTTTGAGGTCTGCCCCGTCTTCGGGTTCAGTGCCGTTGACTTTGTTCCAGTGGTGTCTAATGGAGTTAGGTCGGGTGACCTAGGTGACCAGAACATGATTCCACCGCGCCCTATCCACTGACCGGGGAAGTTGCTGTCGAGCCAATCCATTGGACGCGACGAGTAGAGCGCAGGCGCCCATCGTGATGAAACCACGAGCCGTGGACTTGACTTAACGGCATCTCGGACATGAAATCGTTGACAGCACCACTTAGAATGCTCGCTGTGTATGACTTTGCTGTTAGACTTTCTTCCAGGAATTACGGCCCCACTACTCGATTTGAGTAAATGCCACCACAAATTCACTGAACATCGTACTTGGTGGTGGTGCTCCCGGAGCCAGTGCGGGTTCTGATCAGGCAAGAAGTGGGTGTTGTGTACATTGACTTCCCCTAAATGTGGACCTCGTCTGTCCACAGAGCTTTCCTAAAACCATCTGATTCTTCGTCGCATTTGATCAAGGCCCAGTTGCTGAATTCATACCGTTTTTTAGAATCGTCTTCACTTAGATCCTGATGCAGTGATATGCGTTGAGGATAAAAAGTGCTTCTTAAAAAATCTCCAGACTGAATAGTGGGAGGATCTAATGGACTCGACGATTTGACAGATGCTGGCTTCGGGGTATAAACGAATGTGGGCGAGAACATTTATCTCGAATTCTTCACTCAGGATAACTTCCTTTGCCTTCCTTAAATGAATCACAGATCCTGTGGTCCGGAACAGTTTGTGCATTTTAGCGAACATCGTATGTGACGGAACCGGACGGCCAGGATTTTCGGAGGCGTAGGGTCTTGAGGCGAAGCGAGCGTTGCCATTCGTTTTTACACAAGCGACAACCATCTGCACCTTCTCAGTCGCGGTTGCATCTGCGCTGCCATTCCAACGCGCATTAACAGTTCACATCTATAGTACTGCAGCAGCCTTGTTCGTTTTGTTAACAGAATCGAGCGCCGGCAGCGGACCAGTGGAGATTCCGGTGAAAAATAACAAATCACAAAGTAAATCTTGCGCGTTATCCCCAAGCTGCTTTTTTGAAGCCGCTGATGGCAGGAAACGTGCCTTTAAGTTCAATGCAAATGACGAAAAAAGACCGCGTGCTGCTCACGGAAGCATTGCTATGCGCTCTTCCCGAGCGCCTGCCTGCCGTAGTCGCAGCTGTAGCCTCGGCGCCGTCGGTTAATTGTCGTCATCATTTCGACAATCTTCTACGTAGTATCACGGGCGGGATTTCCGGCGCACTATGAGCGTTCAGTTCCCGAATCAGATCCGAAAAGGCAGAAAATTCAATCGCGAACATCTCAATACCTGTTGTACATAAGAACATGCTTCAAATTGTATTTTATTTGAATGTTTACAGTTTTCAATATTGCGAGTGCAATATGCAGCGTAAATTGAAGAGTTAAAAAGACAATTCACGAAATTTGGCTAATTAATAAATAAATTTGCCCGCGCTCAGTCCCATCTTGTGTTCGCCGAGCCGAATATACATTCCGTGAAGGCGGCACTGACGATTCTATTGGCGCCTTTTTTCTTTAATCTGTGAAGGGCTAAAAAAACACCCTGTATATCTATTTTTTCCTGACACAAATGTTGAAAAGAATTTTTTTTTTTTTGCAAATGAAAAAGTTCACTCCATCACATTTCTACCATAAATTAGTTTAATATTCAGAACAACTGATTAAGATCACTCTAATATGGTGTTAATGAGAGAGAGCCTGAATTAATCTAAAAAATGAATGACTTTCCGGAGTCAGCGCTCATAATTAAAACCATTTTCTCCTCCAGCATTCCTTCGAGGTAACTGGAGCATGCAGCCATGCATGGAGCCGTCCATTAAAACTAAACAGACTAAACTCCACCCAGGGGCCACGGCAGAGCGACAGGCTTAAAACTCGATTTAATCCAATCCGTCAGGCAACACTTGCCGCCGATTACAGTAGCGCGGTGGTCGCGTTTTTTTTTTTCGTCGCGTGGTGCTCCTTTCGACCTTTACTTCTGCCGCAATGTGCGGTTTGTTGGTTATGCGGCTGCTTGGCTGTGTTACAAATGTGATGTGGCACCTACGCGCTCGAAAAGACCTTTTGCACCTGAAGCCCTCATGAAAAAAGCTCCAGTTTCGTGCCCTTGCTGAGATGCCGATTTTTGTTGCGGATGAAAGAGGCGGCCTGTTGTTATCACTTGCTGGGTAAGTAACTGTGTTTGAAAATTACTTTCACTATGTTGCTCTGGGGTGAGTGAAGTGCATTAGGGCAGTTATACTCTATTTCACAACTTGTTTGCACTGGAGCGGAAGTTAAAAGCACAATGCAATAGCTGCCGCAAACGTGTTTGCTCACGTTCGCGAGCCTAAGTGCGTCGCACCTGTTTGTTTGTTTTTTTTTTTGCTCTGCATTGCTAAAAAGGTTGGGACGGGGTGTAGTTACATTGTGCTTCTTAATGCAGTTGTACCTAGGTTCATAGTTCCGATAAAACAATGCGCGAAAAGGTGTGTGTTTTGCACTGATTCGACTGAGTTTTGCTTATTTTCCTATGCCTTTGCAGCGCGAATGTGGCCCGCCCGCAGAGTGTATTGGTACCTAAATTACGCCACGTCATGGGAAGCACAGGTAGGTTGAAAATGTAAAAGTTTTCGACTTTCGCAGCTTATCAACTTGTTTCATTAGGCTTTCCGAATCGATGTCTCCAACCATCTACTGCACAGTACCTTACACTCTGCAGTATTTTTGTCTAGGATAGCTTGAGTATTCTGTTTTATTTGCGAACTTCAATCCCACATTTTTTGCGTATTTCCCAGTCACTGAGCACTGAGTGCAATGAGATCATGTAGTGCGTTTGTGCATCAGGGACTTGGTGCAGCTTTGTCAAACATGTTTATGCCCACAGGGCTCAATGCTGAGCCAGGTAGCCGGACATTATGTGGCACCCCTAGCTTACTTTAGTTTTTTTGCCCGTGCAGTGTGGACGTGATTCACCTAAGCTAGCTACTATATAGTGCCTGCTGAGTGCAGCAACTGCCTACAGGTAAGTTTGAACTTCCCTGCAAGTTTCCTTCTCTGACATATTGGGTACTTTCTTTTTCTTTGCTCCTTGCAGTGGAGGGTATCTCGCTGTAGTGCAGTCTACTTGTATAGTGAAGGATATAAATCTGCGGAATTTATGTTCGTGGCAGAAATTTATTTGTTATGTTAGCGAAAAGTAATTTAATCGAAAACCTAGAATCATGATTAGACACATTCGATCCTATTGAACAAATTTCAGCTGACTGCCTAGAGAGGCAATGCAAAAATAAACGTTTTTCAGGAAATCCACATCCCGCGAACTTTTACTTTTCTCTATGAGTGTACCTTGTGCCCAATGTGATAAGTCATCGGGTAGCTTCCAGCTGTGGGGTAAGGATCTCTACTCTCATCTTTGAATTTTTTAGGCGTATGAATGTGAGTGCCTGTGGGAGTATCTAGTGTCATGCACTGTAAACGCATTGTTCATGAACTGGTACAAAGCTTATTGCAGCGGGTCATATTTGTCGTTTGTTTTCGCGGTGTTTTTCGGGAAAGCAAAGTATTTTGCGTTCCAAAAAATATTCTCACCTCCATTGCTTACGACCTTCGGGTTGTTCAATATGTAAACTTGCTCTCGCAGCTACAGATAACTAAATTACAGGGCACTGTGGAGTTCCTGCATAGAAGTGAATATGGTCTGTCAAATTCGCTTGCTTTAATTACATATTCTGAACTTAGTGTGCACTGTTTTCTGCAGAAAACGTCCCCAGTTTGGCAACAAATTCATCCATGCTCTGTACAGTATCCTTC